>NC_043015.1:15469866-15477366 GCF_006345805.1 Octopus sinensis | reverse complement strand
ATGAACGTCATCGTTGGCAATCTACCCTTATGGGTCTTTCACATTACCATATGTGTTGATGCAATTTCAATCTACGTTAAAATTTTTCATCTCTAAACATACACACACACACATATATACACACGAACAAATTGTGCATCAATGCATGATTTGACTCGTGCTTACCTTTACAGATTTCGTCGTAGATATTCTTCGCCCACAGTTACCACTTTGTAAGACTATATTCGTAAGTCCCCACCTGTATCCACTTACGTCTACATTTATCCGAGTATATATATATATTTGCTTACGCTGAAGGCAATGTTCTAGCATGGCTTTGGTCGTGATTGCTAAAGCAAACGAAAGTCCTAGAGAACATGCATTCAAATAGTCACGTTGACAAACGTAGACTCAACCATACGAATAGAATACGTTAACTTTCAAAACTCACAAGCTTATAGTGACATGAAGGTATTGCATAGCAATATTGTCTTTAGAACTCACCAAATATTTAAGTATTTGTAAAAACACAAGAAACTAAACAGTAACATCTATCTAGATGTTGACAGATTCCCCGCCTCCTTCATTTTAACAGTAGTTTACAATCAGAGTAAAGAAACTCCAAAATACCATATCGTCTTTGAACAAATAGACATTAACATAGGAAAGCCAACAAGTTAAATATTGATTTCTTTCTTAGAATGGTCTAAAAATGAGTGACATTCGTATTTTAGTGTAAAAGGAAATGAACTGACTTTTGTTGGGTATTGAAACTGTCTAAAGGACTCGACTCGCCAGTATTTTCCCCTTTTGCTCTATAACTTTAAATACGTAAACAAGACAGGTATTAACAATTGTTCTTACCCAGGACAATCAAAAATAACTTCAAATAACAGTGGATTGAAAACGTGAGTATGGCTGTGTGGATGGATATAGGCGCAGGCGTGACTGTGTGGTAAGAAGCTTGCTTCCCAACCTCATGGTTCCGGGTTCAGTCCCACTGTGTGGCACCTTGGGTAAGTGTATTCTATAGCCTCTACAATTGGCGTGATATTATTCCTATGACAATTACATGAAAAATGCAGATAGCTAAGACAACCACTCTACATCACATTCGTTCATTTCGCGAAGTTCTTCGATTTTGTGAGCAGAGTCGGCCTGTTCAAAATTCTTACCAAGATTGGGTGCCTTCCGTACGTTTTCATTACTCAGGATTGTCCAGTCATTGAACACAAATATGAAAAGCGTCATTCAGTTGGATTGCTCTTCCTCGGAACTCTTCAGTATTCACATTGAAGTGAAACAGGGCTGCCTCCTTTCCCTCTATCTTGTTTGGAATCTCCTATGCTGTTATGCTGAAGTACGCTTTTGAAACATCAACTGATGGTGTTTACCTCTACACAATTTACAGTCACAGCAAATGCTGATCTGTCAACGAGACCAAAACCAAACTTTCCAGACACAGATCCATGACTTCTCTAGACTAAAAGATGTCTCCTTCACATAGCAGGACGATACTTTTACGCGAAACATTTTCCTTCTCTGTTGTTTCGTTTGTTTAATATCTTTATATCGCCAGACATTTCGTGGCGACACTCGGAGTATCACGTTCATCTTCAACAATAATATACGACCAAATCAGTAGTTCCGTCTCAAGTGAAGGATTATAGAAGATGCAGTAAGACGGGCTGCGAGCTTTCATCTGAAAGATGGAGTCTTAGTTTTACCAAAATATAACAGGCTGAAATTCCATCTTAAAAGAAGTCATACTCGATAACAAATCGACACCCAATACACACACACACACGTGCACATGCGCGCGCGCAAGATATAAATAGATTTGGTAGAACAAACAGAAATGGAACTGAATACATGAGTGTATATACCTACTTTATTATTTTTTTAATCGGCATGCACAAAACTCACAGTGAAGACTAAGCAGTAGAAGTCACGGTTTCCCCACCACTTTTTCTCCACTTTTCCCCCACTTTTCCCCATGCGGTTTCCCCAGTCATTCGTATGACTGTGAGCCTTGTTAAAATGCTACGTGGCCAATCATTATATTCATTGATTACTAGTATTATAGATACCGTCATAGTGATGGCTGAAACTTTTCGGAGACACAGACGGCGGATCTTTCGAATGTAGAGTATCACACTTTTGCTACGCTGAAATACCACCACTTTCCTAGCTTCAGGCACACGGCAGATGTTGCATAGGGGGAACCAATTGTTATTCATCGTTTTTCTGTCTGGATGCGTTCCTTGCATGGCTGCATCCCGTTGTAATGCCATGTAATCAAAGTTGTTACCTTCCTCGATCACCAATGGAAGAACAACATAATTTTAGGTAACTTTCTCTTTCGTTTCCTTTCTTTTTTTTCATATTTGCTTATTGTTTTACGTATTGGTGGGAGATACTAGACTATCGTCAAATTTGACGAACGAACTATTACATTTGAGGCTTAGCTTAATGTTTCTCTTATTCACATAGATATAAAATCAAAGCCTCGACTATATACTGAGTCGTTGTGCACTTTCACAACGACTCTAGCCGATTGGACCGCTGAAAGCCTTTCTGTCCCCCAGAATTCGGATGCCCAACACAACTGGGGCGATATCAGATGCAATTCCACCTTCGAGCGGCCAGAGACATCACTAGACCAGCACTACTTTGTTTGCCTCTGTTCCGCCCCGTAGCCAAATAGCGACTCACGGTTCAATTTGGTGCCCTCTTCATCTACCGGTATTCTTCTAGATGATGAGTGCACCCGTATTGGAGTGGCCCGACGCCATGGTCTCCGCGAGTGTGAGTCGTACAAATGTCGCTGTAGAGCCACAGTAGATGAATTTGGCCTGCATCCGTTATCTTGCCGACACGCTACTCTTAATGACATAATCAGAAGGGTCCTTGACGCGGTTGGCTTCCCATCTCAACTTGAGGTGGTGGGTCTCAACTGCGGAGACGGTAAGCGCCCCGATGGAATGACCCTCTTCCCATTCGAGGGAAGCAGTTCTCTAGTCTGAGATGCGACGTGCAGCAACACGTTCTTTGGCTCCAACATTGCAAATCTAGATGTCGTCGCCTGTAACGCAGAGGAGAGAAAAATCAATAAACATAGGGGAGCCTAGCCGACTGCTACCAGTTTGTGCTGGTCACCGTCAAGACCTCAGATGTTCTAGGACCCTGTACTACCGATTTCTTCCGAAAAATAGGGATGACGGCGGGCCGTCGGAGAAATTGAGCTCTGTTAGCTGGAACGGCTGCTGCAGTGAGTGTCGTTGAGCATTCTTTGCGGCAGTGCCATCGTGGTCATTATCGTAGGGCGTGCCTGAGTACTCCATTTGTTCAGGGGCATGTGGTCATTCGCCCCCTCTTCCTCTTCCTCTTATACTGCTTGTCCCCCTTTTCTTCTTTTCTTTCTTTTCCTTTCTTATCTCTCTTTTTTTTCTGTGTCTGAATTTAATTGGTGAATAAAAGGGTTATAAATGCAAAAAAAAAAGATGACTTAATTAGTTTTGAAAATTGTCTCTTCAAATTGGCATCATTTCATCTTTGACAATGGAGAGCTCTTTCTTAAGAATGTTCCATTACCGTTTGTAATGTTTCTTGGCTTATTCCTTCAATTTCTTCGCCTTCAATTGCTGGATTGTCCAAGGTTTGTTATGGTGTACTCTGTCTTTCTGGAGCCATTAAATCAAGTATGCGAGAGAGCGTGAGGAATTTAGAGGTTCTTAATCCAAACAGCATACACTAATCATACCCGATAATCTGTTGGCTTCAGTTCTTGCACTAGCTGCACATTATATGGGGAAAATTCAGCATCTTTTGTATCCTTTGTAGTAAGCTTTAGGATATGCCCAACTCCTGGGACCGCCTTGGAGTTGATGTTGGAGGCTCTTCTTCAATGCTCAGCTGTACGTGCTGAATCTCAAAACCAGAAAGGAGAAAGCCGATTCAAAGACTACAGATCCAAGCCATCACTGGAACTGTAAAAATCTGTAAAACTTTCCAGACATTTATCATTTATGTATGTCTGAGCATGTCTAGACATGCAACTATATGCATAAAAATACATAGATAAAACAAAGCATACAAATCTGCACATCAACTGCCTCCAAATGCTGCACATATATACACACATGCAAAAATATTATGTTGATATTGTTGAAATTCCAATGAAGAAGCCTTAGATCTAGGTTAGAAACCACCTCTTCTTCTGTTGGCAAGAAACCTAGAAATAAAACTGAATATTGATATGCATACATACATACATACATACATACATACATACATATGTACATACATACATACATACATACATACGTACATACATGCATATGTACATACATGCATATGTACATACATGCATATGTGCATACATACATATGTATTCACATACATGCATACATACATGCATACATACACACATACATACATACATACGTACGTACGTACATACGTACATACATGCATATGTACATACATACATATGTATTCACATGCATGCATGCATACATACATACATACATACATACATACATACATACATACATACATACATACATACATACATACATACATACATACATACATACATACATACATACTGCTCATATACACACTTACATACAAGAACACCCTGTTGATGTTGTTGAAATTCCAATGAAGGAGGCTTGGATCTAGGTTAGAAGTTGGCTCTTTCTCTATTGGCAAAGAATCTTGAAATAAAGCTGAATAATGACATAGATACATACAAGTGTGTGTGTGTGTGTATGTGTGCGTGTGTGTGTTTGTGTGTGTGTAGGTGTATGTGGGTGTTTAGAAAGAGAGGTAGAGATAGAGACAGACATATGTTTAAGTCTACATGTCCTCATGTCCTTATGTAGTAATGTATATTGAAAGACACAAATACGCCTACAAACTGAGTGATTTGCTGAATCAATAGGGCAGTTTGCCTATGTTTCTTTCCTTCTGGCAACCTCCTAAGAAAAAAAATAATTACCAAAATATGATGAGATTGATCCAAATCACTATACAGCACTTTTCCTTAAAAATTATTAGGTTGTGCCTATGAATGTAGGTGTGTTTATACATACATATATATATATATATGTGCGTGTGTGTGTGTGTGTGTGTATATATATTTATATATTTTCATACACATACACACACAAATATACACACACGCACACTCACAGACACAGACATATATATATGTATAAATTACTCGCTAGCTAGCTAGATAGATAGATATACATATAGATATATATGCATATATAGAAACAGAGAGAGTGAGAGAAAGAGAGAGAGTGATATATACTTATATATATATATATATATATATATATATATATTATTTTATTCGTTTATATCTTTCAGCCTTGAGATTGTGGTAATGCTGGGGCATTGCCAGTGTAATCACCTTTTAATTGGCCAATTCTATGGTTTGGCTTTTGGTAAAGGAGGGAGTTTGATACCGCTACCCTCTTTTGAGTTTCCTACCTTGATATTGATTCATCTGGGATCTTGGAAAGCAAGAGGTCAAGTTTTTCTTGAAAACATCTCCTCCCACTATATGGAGATCCCTCAGATGTTTTGGCAAGGAGTTAAATAGCAGTGGGCCCTTGAATCCCAAGCTTTTGCAGTACATGGTCCTCACCTTAGATGATACAGCTGGGACATCTGGAACAGTGCATTGACATCCATCTTGAGGTCTGGTATAACTCTCAATTCCAAAGTTTGGTGCCAGCCCCTCCAGTATCTTCCACACATATATCACTGCATACCTCTCCCATCTTCGCTTCAGAAAGTAGAGTCACAGCTCTCTCAATCTCTCCCAGTAGCTCAGCTGTTCAATTGATGCAATCCTCCTTGTGTAGTATCATTGAACTGCCTCAAGTTCTACTATTAATCCTACAATGTTCTACTATTAAGTTCTACTATTAATCCTACAATGTAAGGTGACCACAGTTGAGAGTAGTAGTCCAGATGGCTGAGGACAAATGTTCCCCATAGGACCAGCATAGTTTCCTGGTCCCTTGTTCTGAAGGTTCTCAGAACCCATCTGGCCATTCACCTGCACACTGCCACCATCTTTGGAATATACATATGAAACGAGGCATCGTTGCTCATATCAATCATAAGATCAGTCACCATATGTGATTCTAAGATTGATGCTCCTTTTGGTCCAAAGTATCGTTGTTGTGACTTCTGAGCACCAATTAGCTGGTAGTGGAGGACTTGGAATTTGCATTAAATTGCATGTTATCCACAGCCCATTTATATATAACATCTAGGTCGTTCTGTAGAAGATTAGCATCAGAAGGTTCCTTGACTGCTTGTACTACTTTCATGTTGTTGGCATAGCTAGTAAGTGTGGCTATCTGTATAATTGACAGCATATCAGAAAGAGCGACCA
Organism: Octopus sinensis; assembly: GCF_006345805.1. Lineage (NCBI taxonomy): Eukaryota > Metazoa > Mollusca > Cephalopoda > Octopoda > Octopodidae > Octopus > Octopus sinensis. The sequence goes on along the minus strand of NC_043015.1, from coordinate 15,470,966 downwards.
TGAACAGTAGTGGCCCAAATACAGTTCCCGAAGCACTCCACTTTCTGTTAGTGTCTCCATGGAGAGGACTCTGTTGGCTGTTACAGCCTGTCTTTTAAGAATTCATGCAACCACTCTCTAATTTTCCCAGTTATGCCGAGTTTCCATAGTTTGTGACATATCATCCCATGATGAACTTTGCAAAGTCACAATATATATATATATGTATGCATGTATATATTATGTATGTATGTATGTGTATATATATATATATATATATATATATATATATATATATATAGAGAGAAGAGAGAGAGAGAGAGAGAGAGAGAGAGAGAGATACATATATATTTATATATATATATATATATATATATATACACACACACACATATGAATATATATATATATATATATATATAATATATATATAATTACTATGAAGCATTGTGTAGAATATATTGTATAAAGGATCATGGGTAAGGCCAAAACTATGCAAAGTAAACGCAAGGTAAATCACAAGAAAACAAAATCTTGTATTCAATATTTTGGGATTATGACCCCATTTTCAAAAAATTGACGACTGTTGCCAAAGTGCTTGTGTGTGAGCATGTGTGGAGTGGACATGGACAGAAAGGTGTTGCTATAGCAACAAGATAGCTTCCTGTAACTCTCTTCTATTGATGACCTTAGGTTTCTTTTGGTATATGAGGATGGCCTCAGAGATTCGAAGGTTGCCCCTGCTCCGCTGTGTTGCCTTGATGTGCACTGTGAATTCCCGGGTCTGGTATTTCTGCAGATGTTTCTTCATGGGAGTGTCTGTCTGCATCTGTTCCTTAATCTGTATATGCTGTTTTCTTGTTGTGCTTCCTATGTAGGATACACTACATTTGCCACAGATGATCTCATATACAACATAGGTCCTCTGGCACAATTGAGGGTCATTCATGGGGCAGTTTGATAATGTGCACTCCTCGGAGTAGTGAGAGGTGTTGTTCTTGGACAGAGCTTTTCTCAGGGAAAGGCCAGCATGCATTATCCAGATGTCGAGTCCTTCCCTGCAGACTGCATGTTGTATCACTGCAGTAGTTCTGTCGTTAATGTGTTGTACCTTTAGGAAG
>NC_043015.1:15422366-15464866 GCF_006345805.1 Octopus sinensis | reverse complement strand
GCTTTCATTGATTATTGATAGCTGAAACTTCCGGGAATCACAGACAGCTGACTTTACATTGCAGCAGTTGGATCATCATACATTTGTGACAATGAAATGCTGCTGTAGATTCAGGTGTGCAGAAAGGGTAGTATAAGTGGGAGTAGTTTTAATACTCTGATCCTCTGCAGGGATATGTCCCCTAGTCAGTCATTGTCTTCATTGGTTAGTAATGAGCTAAGATGGTAACTTTAGGTGTCTTCACTTGTTTTCTTCTTTATTTCTTAAACAATATCCAAGGTTAATTATATGTAGCATATAAAATGAAACTCCTTTGTCCCATGGTGTTTATTGAGTCAGTGGATTATTGCTGTGTCTTATTATGAGTGGATCAAGGACGAGGAAGCTAGCAGGGATTGTTTTTATAAATTGTAATAGGGATGGGTACTGGTATTGCTGTGTAATTAAGATTTTCACTTCATAGCTATATGTTTCTGAGTTCATTCTCATTGCATGATATACTGAGTGTCTTCTCACAAAACTGCAGTTTGACTAATACATTATGAGTGGAATTTGGTACATGGAAACTGTATAGAAGCCCATCGTGTTTGTATATGCACACATTAGAGTGTGTATGTATGTGTGTGTCTTTTGCTTTCATATACTGGGGAAAGATGTAAACACTGGTAAGAAAAGCAAAAAGAAAAGAAAAGAAAAACTGAGGCTCTTCAAATGAAGTGTTTGAAATATTTACCCTGGGGGATAGAATGATGTTTTCAGTATGAATAAAGAAGGGAAATTACAAAACTACAGCTTTTAAATAAAACAAGATTATCTCTATTTCTGAATATTATACCACTGGATGTTAGGTAAATTCTAAAATATGTTTTATGGCAGTAGTTCTTCTTAATATTTTAATGTTCATAAACTCCAAAAGAAACACGGAAAAATGTCATTATATATTCATGATACTATACCTAATTATATTTTACAACTGTTTTGCCATGTTGGCAGCCATTGCGGTGGTGGTCGTGGTGGTGGCGGCGGCGGCGGCAGTGGCGTCAGTGGCATCATCATCGTCATCTCACTGTGTCCTGCCACTTGTCATTGCTCTTTGTCATCTGGTATCCATTGCAACAAAGAAAATCACTAATATTTTATGTTGTGTATGCCATTAAAACTTTTTTTTAATTTTCTTGCATGGTTTCCATCACCAAGCTCTTTTCAGCATGGATTTGGTGCAGTTTATTATAAAAATAATGAATGATAAATAAATTTATAAGTGTAAGCATGACTGTGTGTTTAAGAAGTTTGCTTTGCACCCATGTGGGTTCGGGTTCAGACCCTCTGCACAGCACCTTCAGCATGGGTCTTCTTTTATAATTCTGGGCTGACCAATGCCTTGTAAGTGAATTTGGTAGACAGATGCTGTATGAAAACTTGATGGATATGTGTGTGTATGTGTGTTTATCCCACTGCTTGAGAACTTGTGTTGGTTTGTTAATGTCCCTGTAACTTAGCAGTTTGGCAAAGGGTCTGACAGAACAAGTACCAGACTTAAGAAATAAGTCAATTTGTCCAACCTAACACTTCAAGGTGGTGCCCCAGAACTACCACAGTCCATTGACTGAAGCCAGTAAAGGAAGATTGGATATAGCTATTCATTGATGGTCAAATCCCATTAAGACTGTCATTCTCAATTGATGCTGACTGGGCACTCAGCCAATTTAATATTCATTTTTGCCAGCTGAATGGATTGAAACAATGTCAAATAAAGTGCCTTGTTCAAACATGTACTGCACACCCAGACCAAAAACCAACCCTATGACCTTATAATCATGAGCCCACTTACCTAACCATTAAGCCATACACCTTCTCAAATATAGCCTGAGAGAAAATATTTTTAATGAGATAGATGCAGGTAGCGAGCTGGCAGAATCATTGGCATGCTGGGCAAAACTCTTAGTGGTATTTCATCCATCCTAATGTTCTAAGTTCAAATTCCACTGAAGTCAACTTTGCCTTTCATCCTTTTGGGATCGATCAAAATAAGTATCAGCTGAGTACTGGGATCAATGTAATTAACTTACCTGGTCACCAAAATTTGAAATCAGTATGATAGATGCAGGTATGACTTATATATAGGTGTAGGCATGGTTCATAGGTGCAGGTGTGGGTGTATAGTTAAGAAGTTTGTTTCCAATCAAATGAGTTTAGGTTCAGTCTCACTATGTGGCACCTTAGGCAAAGGTCTTTGCTAAAGCCCTGGATCAACCAATGCATTGTAAGTAGATTTGGTTGACAGAAACTAAAAGAAATTCATCATATATGTATGTATATATATATATATATATATATTATATATATATCATCATCATCATCATCATCATCGTTTAACATCCGCTTTCCATGTTAGCATGGGTTGGACGATTTTGACTGAGGGCTGACGAACCAGATGGCTGCACCAGGCTCCAATCTTGATCTGGAAGAGTTTCTACAGCTGGATGCCCTTCCTATATATATACATATATACATATATATATTTATACATATATATATATATATATACATATATATACATATATGTACATATATATATATATATATATATATATATAAAATATTATTCGAGACAAAACCACTATTTTGCAAAACAAACAAGGAAAGACTTAATCAATACATAAATTTTAATAAATAGTCAAAAAAACCGCCACTACAATCGTTTCTTGTCTTGATCGACAATCTTCAGGTGGACTTCCAATAATTCAGTGTCAAATTATTAATTCGACACTGAATTATTGGAAGTCCACCTGAAGATTGTCGATCAAGACAAGAAACGATTGTAGTGGCGGTTTTTTTGACTATTTATTAAAATTTATGTATTGATTAAGTCTTTCCTTGTTTGTTTTGCAAAATAGTGGTTTTGTCTCGAATAATATTTTATAATATTTTACTATAAAATCGATTTAATCCTAAATCTGATTTTTCCCTGTAAATTTGGATTTATTCCCTAATATTTATTATTATATATATATATATATATATATATATATATATATATATATATATATATATATATGTATGTATATATAATCATCCTCATCATCATCATCAACATTTAATGGCCATTCACCATGCTGGTATGGGTTGGACGACTTGACAGGAACTGGCAAGTTCAGGGGCCACACCAGGATTCCATAGTCTGTTTTTGCTTAGTTTCTACAGCTGGATTCCCTTCCTAATGCCAACCATTTCATAAAGTGTGCTGGGTGGTTTCTACATGACACCATCACCAGTGCTTTTTACATGACACCAGCATATATATATATATGTATCTATGTATGTATATGTATGTATGTGTGTGTGTGGGTGGGGGGTCGTTAGTGTCTCCTTGTCTTGGTATCATGTGATAGTTGCAAATGAGCATCACCACCATATTCTTTCATTCTTTTATTTGTTTCAGTCATTTGACTGCAGCCATGCTGGAGCACTGCCTTTAGTTGAACAGATCGACCCCAGGACTTATTCTATCAGTTTCTTTTGCCGAACCACTATGTTACATGGACGTATACATACCAACATTGGTTGTCAAGTGGGTGGGGGAAAAACACAGACACACAAACATGTACATACACACACACACACATATATATATATATATATATATATATATATATACGACAGACATTTTTCAGTTTCCGTCTACCAAATCCACTCATAAGTCTTTGGTTGGCCTGAGGCTATAGTAGAAGACACTTGCCCAAGGTACCACACAATGGGACTGAATCCGGGACCATGTGGTTGGTAAACTAGCTACTTACATCACAGCCACTCCTGCACCTATAAGCAGTATCGTTCATTTCCAACCTTCTGTGAAAACATGTCTGGCCATGGGAAAACAGTTGAGGGTTGGTGACAGCAAGGGTATCCAGTTATAGAAAATCTGCCCCAACAAATTCAATACATCCCATGTGAGCATGTAACCTCCTCTAATATCGCACCATTTATACTCACATCCATCCTGCCAGCTATTTCATCTCTCGATCATCTCATCACCTTACTTTTAGCTACATTCACTTTCAGTTTCCTCCTCTCACACACTCTTCCAAACTCTACCACCAGTCTCCTCAGTTCCTCTTCTGAATCTGCCACCAGTGCTGTATCATCAGCAAAAAACAACTAAATCACCTGCCATTTCTCTCCATTTTCCCCCACCATTTGGACTCCCCTACCAAAGGTTCTAGCATTTACCTCTCTCACTACACCATCCATATATATGTATATGATGTTGTAGGTATTTAATATTACTTCATTTATCTGATAGACATCAGTGTAACTTGTATATTCATGTACTGTCTTTAGGGTGTCATGCCTCTAGTTGAAGAACCTGTTCTATGATCATGAAACACTTTAGTCCTAGTAGAGGAATACAGCTGATATAATGTATGATTCATTCAGACTTAATATGAACCAAGGGAAAACAGACTAAATGCAAGTGAGCTTCAAAAGTAATATATATATATATATATATATATATAATATATATATATATATATATATAGGGAGAGTTTACAAAAGAAACAAAAGATGACAACAGGTGGTGTACAAAACAAACAGATGTATTAGTATAACGCTCAGAAATAGAAAAAGTCTTTTATGTTTCAAGCCTATGCTCTTCTAGAGAAAGGGACACAGAAAAAACAAGGAGAGAAAAAAAAGGAGAGGAAGAAAAGGAGAGAAAAAAAAGGAGAGGAAGAAAAGGAGAGAAAAAAGGAAAGAAAAAATATATATATATAAAATATATATATATATATATATATATATAGATGAGAAGAAGTCCCATGAAGCTGAGCAAAATCGCAGTTGTGGCAGATATCAGTGTCATGCAAATGGCACCCATGCCAGTGGCACATAAAAGCACCCGCTACACTCCCGGTGTAGTTGACATTAAGAAGGCCATCCAGCCATGCCAAATCAGACTAGAGTCTGGTGCAACCTTTCAACTTGCCAGCTCCAGTCAAACCGTCCAACCTATGCCAAGATGGACAACAGATGATGATGAGGATAATGAGGATGATAATGAGATAGTTTTGTTCTTTGTTTATAACTGGAGTTACAAATATATTTACTAAACAGAATATTCCAATTTTTTAGTGAAACATCATAGCTATTGAATTGGCCACAATTTCTAAGCTTCTTCCTCATCATGAAGTCATGTCTGACACTGTAACTATAAACTGAAATCACACCTGATAGCTACCTGAAAATACTACTTAGCATACTAGTAAGCTACTTTACATATTGATGTGAATTTGCCAACTGTTATAAATTTTCCATGCATTATCTCAGCACTGGAAATTAAAACATTCAGCACACCAAAGTTTAGTGTATGTTTAAAAGCATATCAAAAAACTAATGGTGTAGTTTTGAAAATTGTGTAATATAGGACACATTGTTGGTGTGTTTACGTCCCTGTAACTTAGCGGTTCAGCAAAAAAGACCAATAGAATGAGCACTAGGCTTACCAAGAATAAATCCTGGGGCCAATTTGTTCGACTAAAGGGTGGTGCTTCAGCATGGCCGCAGTCAAATGACTGAAATAAGTAAAAGATTAAAAGAATAAAAGAAATATATATGTATTCTGTTGTGTCTGGGGAAAGTCATTTTCTTTTTGTGCCTTATAATTTAACACACTTACCAGTAAAATTTCCACTCATTCCTTATTTTTATTTTCCTAAAATTTTCGTTGCATCTTGCAACATTTTCAATAGTCTTGGGTCAAGGCTATATATAAAGTAAAGACTATTTGCCATCATAATGTGGCTTGCTTCCCAACCACATGGTTCTGGGATCAGTCCCACTGCGTGGAACCTTGGGCAAGTGTCTTCTATTATAACCTCAGGCTGACCAATAATCTTGACTCAAGACTATTGAAAAAGTTGCAAGACGCAACGAAAATTTTAGGAAAATAAAAATAAGGAATAAGTGGAAATTTTACTGGTGAGTGTGTTAAATTATAAGGCACAAAAAGAAAATGACTCTTCCCAGATACAATAGAATATGCTTCAACACACGAACTCACATAAAGAATCTTGCAAACCAAATCCCAAAACGAAATATATATATATAGTTGGAATTTACAAAAAAAAACAACAAAAGACGAAAACAGGTGTGTAAAAAACAAACAGGTGTATTAGTTTAACACTTGGGAAGGTGAGAAAGTGTTTTATGTTTCGAGCCTACACTCTTTAACATAAAGGAACATGAGAAAAATAAACAGAGGCTGACCAAAGCCTTGTGAGTGGATTTGGTAGAAAGAAACCCATCTTATATATGTATATATTTATGTGTGTATGTGTCCCTGTGTCCATGTTTGTCCCCCACCACCACTTCACAACTGGTGTTGGTAGGTTTGTGTCCCTGTAACCTAGCAGTTCAGCAAAAGAGACTGACAGAATAAGAACTAGGCTTGAAAAGATAAGTCTTATGGATGATTTATTCAACTAAAAACCTTTCAAGGTGGTGCCCCAACATGACTGCAATCAAACGACTGAAACAAGTAGAAGATAAAAGATACAGATACCTTACATTTTAGCTTTTATTTCTTTGTATGTTGGTGATTTGTAACACCCTAGTCACATTTAGTGACAATTATAATTCTCCTTGTTGGTGAAACATTGCAACCTGCTGTTTAGATTATAATTATATATATGTATGTATGTATGTATGTATGAATGAATGTATTAAGATGGTTGATGTACATTAGTTTATGTTGAATTAATTAAAACAGCTGCTAGATTTATCTACAGTTTACCACAAAAAAAAAATTCTTGTAATTAAAAAGAATTACTGAAAAAATGTGAATATTTCTATGTTCTCTAAATAAGCTGCACTATTTCACTGAACTTGAATAAGAAACTGATGCTTTTTGTCTAGAGGGTATCTCTGAAAAGTTCACCTCAGTGATTTAGTTTTTAAAATTTTTTTATTCTTTTAATGCACTACTCTATTAATCTACTGAATAAAAATGGAAAAAAATTTATATGAATATGGAGTCAAAGTAGGTCAGGAGAATTATTTTGTACTCTAGGTAATCAGACAACTAACTTAAGTATTGTTCATTCATTAAGTTTATGTTAACATTTGTAATATAGTAGATATAAAAAATTCTAATAAGAAATAATTAGTTGATAAGAAAAAGGCAACATTTGCATATATGAGGGTGTGTTGAAAGTTCATGGGCTGACTATGAAGGAGTGACGCTAGAGCTGTGAAATCTTGCATGCATTATTTTCAGCTCTTCTTATTAATAACTGCATTGTTTTTTTCAGGTAAACTAACAACTGACTGTTCACAGAAGACATGAAAAATAACTAGTTGTGACTTCTCTTGAGAATTGACATAATTTGGCATTTTGGTGCTATTTAGTACTTGTAGAAAAATGGTTTAGCACCCAGTGACATTCATGCTGGTTTGGTTGCTATGTTAGGGGATGACAATGCCAGCTTTATCAATGGTGCAAATGGGGAGTCTTGAAGATGACCTAAGTTCTGAACATGCTGTAACTGCCACCACCAAAGGAAACATCGATTGTGTTTGCCACATGGTGATGGATAACAGGCAATTGAGTATAAATCAAATAGCCAATACTATTAGCATATCCTGAGAGAGAGTTGAGAATATTCTGCACAATGAACTTAGCATGATGAAGGTTTCTGCTTGGTAGGTACCACATCTGAGAGCTGATAAAAGCATACCACATGGTTCCGGGTTCAGTCCCACTGCATGGCATCTTGGGCAAGTGTCTTCTACTATAGCCTTGGGCCGACCAAAGCCTTGTGAGTGGATTTGGTAGACAGAAACTGAAAGAAGCCCGTCGTATATATGTATATATATATATATGTATGTGTGTGTATATGTTTGTGTGTCTGTGTTATATCCCCCCAACATCGCTTGACAATCGATGCTGGTGTGTTTATGTCCCTGTAACTTTGCGGTTCGGCAAAAGAGACCGATAGAATAAGTACTAGGCTTACAAAGAATAAGTCCTGGGGTCGATATGCTCGACTAAATGCAGTGCTCCAGCATGGCCACAGTCAAATTACTGAAACAAGTAAAAGAGTAAAAGAGTAAAGAGTATATTAATGAGATGACTTTTAATGTCATGTAAAAAGTTCTTGTACCATGTACAATGCACTCCATACCAGTGCCATGTATAAAGCACTCATGCCAGTGCCACATATAAAGCACCCATGCTGGTGCTACTAACACAACATTCATGCCACTTCCACATATAAAGCACCTCCGACAGTGTCACATCAAAAGCACCTGGTACACTCTGTAAAATAGTTAATGTTTGAAAGGGCATCCAGCCACAAAAACAATGCCAAAACAGACAATTTGCCAGCTCCTGTCAAACTGTCCAACTCATGCCAGCATGGAAAATGGACATTAAATGATGCTGGTGGTGGTGGTGGTGGTGGTAATGATGATGATGATGATGACGATGACGATGACAAGGATGATGACGACAACAAAGATTATGGTGGTGATGATGACAATGATGACGATGATGATGTATTTGATAAAGAAATATTTCACTGCCAAATTCAGCATCTTTTATTCAGAACTTTTGGTTTAACATTGTTGTAATTCAGCAAAGTTTGTTAAAACTGTGGCAGTTCAGCGAACTGGTTGTTTACAATTTTGAGAGCTTACCAGCACTTATTGGTGTAACAATGCTGATGTGTATGTCTAGGTTTCAAATGAAATATATCCAATGGTACATATAAGTGCATCATTAGTGAGCAAAGTTAACTGGCAGAATCGTTAGTACACTGGGTGAAATGCTTAGCGGTATTTCATCTGCCGTTACATTCTGAGTTCAAATTCCGCCAAGGTCAATTTTGCCTTTCATCCTTTCAGGGTTGATTAATTAAGTACCCGTGAAACACTGGGGTCGATGTAATCAACTTAATCCTTTTGTCTGTCCTTGTTTGTCCCCTCTATGTTTAGCCCCTTGTGGGCAATAAAGAAATAAGAAACATTAGCACGCTGGGCGAAATGCTTAGCGGTATTTCATCTGCCGTTACATTCTGAGTTCAAATTCCACTGTGGTCGACTTTGCCTTTCATCCTTTCGGGGTCAATAAATTAAGTACCAGTTATGCACTGAGGTAGATGTAATTGACTTAATCCTTTTGTCTGTTCTTGTTTGTCCCCTCTATGTTTAGCCCCCTGTGGGCAATAAAGAAATAAATTAGCAAGTAAAATTAACTGTTTTGCCTGGGCATTTTTCTATTTTGCTTCTCCTCAAAATAAAAAAATTGAATTCTGGAGAACTGAGAAATAAACTATAGATTTTTTTTATAGTTCATTGACTTCTTTGTGTTTGATAAGGTTTATTTAGAGACTAATGATCACTAGAATTCCATAGGAAGTGAACCTTTTGTTGTACCAGAATTTCACAGCAGTTATCTGGATTCTAATAAATTTTGTTCTAAAAATCTCTTATTTCAAAGAAGATCAAGCATTTCTGGAAGCCTTTTAAAACGCCACCTTTATAATCTCAGCTGGCTGCTACATAAAATATTCTTGATAAAATCATTTTGTTTCAAGAGATAGCTTTTTAGTTGAACGTTTTCTATAACATGCTTTTATTAAAATAAATAGAACAGCCATTGATTTAACTGCAATTTAGCTATTACTACATATATTTTACCTCACACTTTACACTACCATGAATCTTTAAGAGTATTTACTTCCTCGGTAATCTATTTCTGCAGATATTTAATTTCTTTTTAAAAGCAAAACTATAATATGATATAATTAACATGTAGCATTTCTTTACACCCTCTCTTACATAGATTACCTCTTGGGGTGGCAACTAGACTTTCATGTTTACTAAATCTGTTCATTTTATTATTTCTTTTTTTCCAAAAAAATTTAACAATGTGAAAAATAAAACACATACTGAGCTATAGAACTAGCATTGCACAGGAAATTGCAAAATTGATTTTCAACACATTTCTATTGCAGTAAAAGATTCCAAATTGTATTTTTCTTATGTTATAGTTATTTTTCTATCTATTCTTCCAGATTATTCATTGCCACCTAATAGTTATGGATTTAATCCAAAAGTATGTGAACAGCCAAAAAAAGGCATTTTTTGTAATACTTTGTTATGCATATACTCCATATTTTCCTTTGTATGTCTAAACTGCATGATTTTATAGAATTTGGTAAAATCCCATTTTCACAAGAAATTGATTAAATATGTTCAAAAATATTTCAAGGAAATCTGAATAGTCTGTGAAGAATAGGGCATAGATAAATGAGACATTCTAAATTATTATTTCTAATAGAGGTGGAAACAATTGTTTGGTCACATAAAAAGACTGAATGGCATGAATTGGTTTCAATTAGGAGAAATCTGAAGGTTGTATTTAGAAAAGGCAGAGTCTCATGCTAGCTGAAAAAGTTGAAGTAAGAGGCAATGTGGAGTTAAAGACATTCAGAAACTGAAAACGTAATTGTCACAATTCATGATGATGACAATAGAAATAGTGGTGGTGGTGGTGGGGTGATTTTTGTAATAATTCTGATAGTCATCACCACCACCCATATCAGCATCATTGTCGTTGTTGTCATTGTTGTCATCATCATCATCATCATCATCATGATTGTCTTCAAATTCTGTTCACTGCATAAATCAACCATTTCATTTTGCATGTGTTGATTCCTTATCAAGTGCCATAGAAAGGATACATCAAATTTTGCAACTAAGATTATATTATTGAATTTATTTCAATTATTTTATTTGTCATGTAATTCTTTAAGATCTCTATGACACTCCACGTGTAGTATCTATAGAATCTACCTTAGATTACACTAGGATTAAGGGTAGGGTAGAGCTGTAACATTTGCTGCAGTAACCTGATTTTTATATTCCTTTTGTGAGAGAAATTTCAAGTTTCACAATGCCATTATTGCCAATTTCTTTATCAGACTTCTAAGTCGTATATCAAAAGTATTGTGTAATCATCTTTACATATTCAGAAATGACAGGTTACATAATTCGGTCTTCTGTCAGTCTATGAATGAAAATGTGAATAGAAAAGATATTGACTGTGAAGAAGAGTGATTCAGAATACATAACCTGTGAAGGGAAAAGATAGAAACCTGTTAGTGAACAAGATATGTAGTGAAAGGTTTGCTGAATTTACAGTAAACAAATAATTATAGTGAATTTAGTGTTTTTGCAAAACAGGTAGAATATCATAAATCTGTAGAAATTGATAACTTCTGTAACTGAGATATCAGTTTAATGTATCAACAAGAAACATTCATTGTTATAATTTCTAAATATCCCATCCTAACTTTTACTTGATACTTAATTTCTTCAATTTGTTTTTAACTGTTTGCAAATGTTTTTTCTGTTGGCAAATATTAAAACACTAGTTCACATTTGGGGCCCATATGACCTCTGATGAACCATATAAGTTTTGGGGGACCTACACAAGATAATAGACTGGGGATCCACAGTAATATTTTAAGTGTCCAATGAAAAGAATGTTGCTTTAAATCTATTTATTGCAAGATACAACTAGACTTCTTTCTCTAGCACTTATCATAGTGTTACTTAAACATTTTCTCTCAGAAAATGCTATTGCAAACCAACACAAGTGAATGTGTGAAAAAGTAAACTAGGAATTTTGAAAACTGTAAAACTGGATTTTAAACATAGAATGGTTTGTGGGGAGAGGTGGCGGGGTCTACCAGAATAAAACAATAATCAAAAGGATCCATAGGTAAGAAAACTGGTTTGAGACCCACTAAATTAGGCAATCACTTATTTCTAGTATGGCCATTTCATGTTGGGTATTCTGCCTTAAAGGACTCTTTTATTAGACGAAAGAAGAGGTTTATTTTGAGCAAAGGTATCTGAAGTGGGAGTATATGCTGATTCTACTTGTCTTGAATTTTTGGCAAAGATGAGCTTCCTAAATTGTTGGTTTTGACTTGTACTGTTAAAGAATTGTGAATAAATTTTCCCTCTGTCAATCACTTAACCTGAAAAAAAACAACAAATACAAAAAAAATTGACTTTGTGGTATCATTCTAAACTAATTTCCTTATTGCTTACTTGGCTATAAAGTGCAAGAAAGTTTAAAAGGCTTCAGTTAGGTTTCCAACAGAATAATGTAATGCATACAAATAGTAATAAACATTTTAATAAAATAAATTATGTATTTTATGAAATAACCATATGTTCAAATCATACTGTTCTATGTTTATAAACAACCTTGAAATATGAATTAGTTATAATGTAAAAGTGGATCATAAACATACTCTAAATATATATTTTATTGATCTTCAAGCACAATGTGTTTCTCATTTGGAAATATATTTTCCCATTTGTTTCCAAGGTAGCATGGTTTGAAGGCTTCTTAAAATTCAGTATATGACATGAATTGTTTAGTAAGTCAAAAATGAAATACTTTTTCATAATTGCAACCAGTTGACTATAAAATGTAGGTACATTATGTACATTATTTAAATTTAATGCATATTTGTCCTCATCTTGTTTGTTGTTAACACAATGTTTCGGCTGATATATCCTCCAGCCTTCATTAGGTGTCTTGGGGAAATTTCGAACCTGGGTTCTCATTCCTAAGGTATTTTTCAATGTTGTTGTTATTATTATTATTATTATTATTATTATTATTATTATTATTATTATTATTATTGAGTGAGAGAGCAGTTCATGCCATCAAAGTGACACTGGGGTAAAATATATGAAGCCCAATATACCCATCATGACTACCCGTCTGATAAGGGTACACCAGGCACATGCATCACAACCATATGTGTGCAACATGGTGATCTCATATCAAGATAAACGGCACATGACCTTGCAGGTGGGGCCCAGTTAGAAATTTCTTCAGGTTGAGTAGCCCATCCTGCTCAAAAGGTCCTTGAATAAGGGTTGTTTAAGGATGTTGAAAGAACCACCCATGTTTCCAGAGGTGAATTATTCAAACCCCAAAGAATCCCTCTCAACACATGGCTATGATGCTCCTCCACTACTTCTGCTCATGATCAGAGATGCACATATCGTCAGCCACTAAGGGACATGCTCAACTGGTTAAGGTCAAACAACTGACAAGCAAATCTGTGGTATTGAGCAGAATATTTGCTGTAGCCCATCTTTTATACCAAGACAAAACAATGTACATGATAACACTTCCAATCAGTTAAGATCAGAAGCCATGAGAGCCACTGCCTGGTACTGCATCAGGGCATTTACTGCATCAGGGCATGGTACTGCATCAGGGCATTTATTATAATTATTATTATTATTATTATCATTATTATTATTATTATTATTATTATTATTATTATTATTATTATTATTTAGGTCACTGCCTGGAATCGAACTTGGAATCTTTAACTTCATCCCACAGGAGGAGGTGGTCTCCATTTTTCAGACCCGATTTATCAATATCTCCTCATGTCACAGCTTTGCGATGTTCCTCTACCCTTATTTTGAGGATAGAGTAACATCTATATGAATAGCATATGGGAACCGGTATTAAGGAAGGATAGGAGAATATTAGGTTTATAAACCCTAAAATTCACTCGATAATTGGCCATGGGCATATGGCATAGTGGCTCAGAGTGTGGGCTACTAACCCCTTGATTCTGAGTTTGATTCCAGGCAGTGACCTGAATAATAATAGTAACAATAATAATAATAATAATAATAATAATAATAATAATAATAGCAATAATAATAATAATAATAATAGCAATAATAATAATAAAAATAATAATAATAATAATAATAATAATAATAATAATAATAACAACAACAACAACATCAAAAAATACCTTAGGAATGAGAACCCAGGTTCAAAATTTCACCAAGACACCTGATGAAGGCTGGAGGGTATATCAACCGAAACGTTGTGTTAACAACAAACAAGATGAGGACAAATAGGCATCAAATGTAAATAATGTAAATAATGTACATAATTCCTCATCTCTTAAATATAGAACTGTACATTGAAGGTAATTAAATTATTACAGGTGTGGCAATCCTGTTGCATGGCACCTTAAGTAAGTATCTTCTACTATAGTTCAGGCTGTCCAAAGGCTTGTGAGTGGACTTAGTAGATGGAAGCTGAAAGAAGCTTGTTGTACATAGAGATATATATTCAGTCAGCCTCTTGTGAATCTATACATAACTGGAGGAACAAATCTGTATTTGCTTTAGTGAATACATATTTGTCATTATATATTGCTTGTACACAATCACACTATCACTGACCCTATCTTGGTGCTTTCACTATTTAAATACTTGGTTCTACATATAATTTTCTTGGACTTCTTTTTCCTTCTCCAGACCTCTCCTCTCTCCCCTTTCTGATGAAGAGCCATGCTCAAAATGTTATACACGCTATTTTTTTCCCATCTTATATTACGTTAACCTAATATATTCCATGTGTACATCCTTTTGGCTTTTGTTGTTTTATTATTTTTAATTTTCAGTTTGCCTCTATATATGCATAGATGTGTGTGTGTGTGTGTGTGTGTGTGTGTGTGTGTTCAGCAAAAGTGATTAATAGAATAAATACCAGGTTTAAAAAAAGTACTGGGATTGATTCATATGATTAAAATTCTTCAAGGCAGTGCCCCAGCATGGTCACATACTAATGACAAAAACAATTAAAAGACAAAAGATAAAAAATACTAATGAAAGACCAATGGTAGAATATGAGTAGATAAGAAACACTCTCATATACAAGTAGAGGTCAGCCAAATATTTCTCTAGTTGTTTCAAAAATAATATAACTCAGGTTACATACTCTCTTACTTAACCAGATTATGTTAAGCATCTATTTTGGCTTTGAACATTTTAATCTCAATGTAACAACCTCTGTTACTTTTTTTCTGTTACAAACCAATTATAAAGATTAAGAGTTCCACCTTCATTATGATCCATTATTTACAATTAGTTCTATCCCTACCCATTATTCTAAAGTTTTAACCAATCTGTTACCCCGCCAAGTAATACAAGCTGTTATTTTTTTTATCTCTAATTACATTGTTAATCCTCATTTTTCCAATCTTTGTTGTATATAAATCAATTAAATTTATTTGAAGTAAATTCTACTTATCAAATTAAAATTCAGCCTTTGTCAAGCAAACTATTTTATCATTTGTTCATATTAATGTTGTTGTTGTTATGAAGTAGTATGTCCTGCATAAACAAGCCAATATCTTTGGAGCAATCAATTATATAGCTGAAACAAGCCATTCATGTTGTGTTTGGTTGAAGGGAGTGCAGTATGGTTGTCTGGGTTACATTCTATTTAGTTTGCATTTAGTTGCCCTGTTTATTGAGTGTTATAAGTGACCCAAAGGTTAGCCATTCAAATCTTTGTGCATACACCAACTTCTATGTCAACATGTCATACAGAAATGTAAATAAATATAGATTTCTTTCTACAAGAAACAAAACTGGGTTTGTTTGTTTTTTAGTGGGCTGGATTATTGACCTCGTCCAGTTCTGGAATTTATCTTATTGACCACAAAAGAACACATCAATAAAGTAAATCCTTAAGGGATGCATTAAATAATGTAGTCAACCCTAAAAGGTAGGATGATTATTACTGGAAGTCTTTTTGATGATAGTTTAGTGTTGGTTTTAATCATTAATCTTTCACTTATAGCACAATATTTGATTGGCTGTGTGTGAAGATGAGAAAAACCACACTAATATCCATCTGAAAGGTGGTGAGTTGGCAGAAATGTTAGCATGCTGGACAAAATGCTTAGTGGTATTTTGTCTGTCTTGACACTCTGAGTTCAAATTCCACTAAGGGTCGACTTTGCCTTTCATCCTTTCAGGGTCTATAAACTAAGTACCAGTTGTCTACTGGGTTGATCTAATCCACTGGTCTCCTCCCCAAAAATTTCAGGCCTTGTGCCTAGAGTAGAAAAGAATATCCATCTGAATTTTCATATACATATATATATACTACTTTGCTCGTATTTACATGTTTACATATATTTGATTTACTGGAACAACATTTGCATGATAATCAATGGAATAAGTAGAAAGAGTGAGAAATATTGTGTGAATGTAAGTAATATGTGTATGATTCAATAATACAACTCAAGAGGTATACCTTTTGTTGAATACAACACAAGCATATCAAGTAAAAAAAGAGTAAAAGAGGATATGAGACTAACTCACTGAGCAAGTGACATAGCTCCATGTGGACCACTGCTAAGTACCCTTAAAAAATGGTGAGATGGTATTAGAAACAGCATGTTAACTTTTCAAAGATAGATTTTTTAGATTAGGAATTTAAATAACTACATTGTTGCAACATACAATAATGTTTATATTGTGTCGTCTGAGAAAAATGGGTGAGAGACTGTACATGTGTGATTGTGTGCTGTGAAAGTGTGAGAAAAAGAATGAAATAGTGTGAGATGATAGAAAGAGAAGGAGTGTGCCTACAACTCCATTATAACTAACAGTCTTTTAGCATTTCTCTTCTTAAATCATCCTTGTTTTACCCAAAGTGGGCCTTGGAACCAGGATTTTTTCCAGGATGATTTGGGATTTATGCGCCAACTTTGGAGAATATTAATTGAGAAATGGTAAGAAATGTTTTATGAGAAATAAACATTAATGCTTATAGATATAAATTCTTGAAGTTAAATCTAAAACAAAATAGAACTTCAAGAAATGAAATATTATATAAATATCAAAGATTAGACTTCCCCCTCACTGCACTTCTCCATCTAATTTTTAGCTACTTTAAATTTTACACTTCTCTCCTTTGCTCTTTTTAGTAAGAATTATTATTAACGCTAATGATTCTTCTCCTTCAGTTGGTGAAAAATTCTTTATGGCTCACTATATTAAGTTTGTTAGCCTATAATTAACTAAATATAACATAGTAATTTGGCTTGTTTCCTCAAAAGAAATATGATATTGCAGAAACATGTTATTCTAAATGCTATCAAGTTATATGTAATGTTCTGGTGGGCTGAGTCTGCAATGCAGCTTCTTCACCTGTCTGCGGCCATTTCGTTTAACTTAGTTAAATACTCTTGATAAAGGCATTATAACTTTCCAACTACTGCACTTTTTTCTCTTTTGAACAAACGTAGCTAATCATTCATTGATGAATGCTACGGGTTAGATAGAGACAAGTAGAAAATACAGAAATTAGCTGTTGCTATTTTACTCAATTTATTTCAGTAGCAGAGAAAACCGATAAAAAAAAATAATGGAAAACAGGTATTATATTATTAAGACGTTGAAATTCTACAGATCTCATGTATTGAGAGGAAGTAAACTTACTTTTAGATACTAAACTGGCAGCTAACTTTCAGCAGACGTCTAACAGAATAAAACATTCAGCATTCATTGCTTGAAACTTTCCAATTGAATCTATCTTTTGTTACTGATCTATTACACATTACCAAACGAAAGGTTACAAAATGTAATTTGTTTTATGTAACCTGTTATTTCTTGAATGAGATGTTGATGAAGAGAGGGTGTGTCTCACACCAATCAGCTGTTGGTGTATTTGTGGACCAGTAATCAGGCTAGACTCTAGTGTTTAGATATTTTGTGAGCTAATGGCATCTTTTACTTATATGAGTCATTTCACTGACCTTTCCAGTGTTCCATTTTAATCAATATCCAACGTTACTTGTTATTATTTCTTGTTCACACTAATACTCTCAAGTTTCTTCTCTCTTTTCCATCACAAGTAGCTTTCTCTCCTGTAAATTTGTATACAGAGTTGAATTAATGTTGTTGCTGCTGCTGCTGCTCTGGATGATGATTGTGATAGGTGTGATGATGGTGGTGGTGGTAGTGGTAATGGTTGCGCTTGTAGTTGACTGGTGGTGGTGATGATGATGATGATTTGAAGTTCAAATCCTACAGCTCAAGTGTAGGCTCCAGTGTTGATGCTATAGCAGTTGTATCATTGTGTTGGTGTATTTTCCAAGCTTATATGTTTTCTTGTATGCGGAAATAATAGGGAGATGTTTGAAGGAGATTTAATTTCTACATTTAGAAGGTTTTGCAATTACATAAAAGATATCTCATTAGACAATGACAACAATCATAGGTCAAAACACTGATGATGGTAGTGATGATGATGGTCAAATTTACTGACTCACAGGTTTCTTTAAAGACATTGCACTTTAACAGAAAATAGAATTTCTACAAAAGAAATTACATTCTTGTTTAAATCATTATTGTCATCATTTTCCTCCTCATCATTGTTATCTTCATTGTCTTTATCATCAGCAGCATCAGTTCATTGCACTGTATATGAATATAAAATACTGGTTTTTGTTGGTATTTTCTCTTTAAACTATCAAAACTTAGCAAAAATGCTTCAGATAGAATGTACCTTTCTAAGGATATAAGCTGCTTAAAGGAGGGCATGTTTTAGGAGATTTGCCTTCTTGATTTATGGTTCAACCATTCCAGGTTGCTTTTTTTATTGAACTTATATTCCTATGATAACTAGTACAACTTTCACTTTTACTGCTGGCTATCCCCACATTTTTGTCTGAAGGAAGTGTAACATCATTTATGAAGCTTTTCCTTTTTTTTTATATTATGTATAATAATATCTGATCTACAGTGTTTAATAAGTCTACCTGAATGTCAAAATCCACTAGAATCTTTGGTTTACTAAATTCATTTAGAATCTTTTTCTGGCATGTTATTGTATCATTTGTCTTGAATGCTGTATACATATTTCTTCACAAAGTGATCTGCATAAATTGAGACACACTTTATCATGATATCACTTATATCCTTTCTGAACTAATATTTTTCAACCTGCTAAAATATGATTAATATTTTCAACATGGTGATTACAAGAGACTTTTGAAGTTGTGTATTAAATATCCTTACCCATTAAGTTATTATTTAGAGCTTGATCTTAAGTAGTTACCAACAAACTCTCTGTTTCTCTGTTTAAATCTTTACTCTGGAGTCACTGCCATGATAAGTCACAATTTTTCTCAATCTTGCTGACTTTATGGAACAGAAAATATAACTATTTCTACTGATACTTCTTCTCTTTCAAACTGTATCACCTTTGGTATGTTTTCTTCTCCCCAAGTTCAACAGAATTAACTCCTAATTCTATTACAGCATTTTTAAGTAGTTCTTCACTCTTTGCAAGGAAGCGGCTTACTGACCGTTGTTCTCCATTCACATAATCAGAAATGCTAAGTCCTCTTTTGCCATTCTTTCATTACATGTATAAATGATTGGTTTTTACTTTGGATGAAAGACTATAAGCATAGTTAGTTTTTTTTTTTTTTTATATTTGATTTTCTTTTTAAAGTATGTATCTCATTTTTGTCCAGTTCACTGTTCCAGCTCTACAACACACAACAGCAACCATGCATGTGTTGAACTCATTTACTGAATTACTGGGATTAAGCTTGGACTTTAATACATACTTTAGTTTTTTTCAAATGTTAGTTTTGTTTCCATTTTCCCCTTCATTTTCTTATGTCATCAAATGTCATCAAATGTCATCAAATTCTGCTATACCTAGATACTTGTATCAATTGTCATCAAGTTCTAAAATTCATTCTTCCAATAAGATTATTCCATTAAAATGGGCTGTTTTACTTCGTTCATAGCAAAAATCACTCATTTTGATGTACCAAACTCCATTCCAGTATTACTGCAACACACATTTACTGATTTGATTATTGAACTGATGTCTTTTTTTGAGTTTGCAAATAACTTTTAGCCATTCATGAAGGTGTCTTCAAGAGGATTTTGAGAAGATGCATTTCTCCTTAGTTTACAGCCTATCTTGACAGAAACATGCACTAAATGTCATTGAGAATATATGATAAATAGCTAAAGGGAGCAAGAATCTTTTAATAGCTATATTTTCCGGTGATTTTATATTTATCATCGGGTTTGTTTATCAGTATATCCTACTAGCACTGAGGACATTGAGAGATTTTCAACTATGTTAAACATTCTAAGGGAGTCCACAAGTTGACAATAGGGCACCATACACACATCTGTCATCACCTGCAGTTCTTCATTATCATTTTGTCAATGACCAAATGGCACTTGATGCATTTTGAGTGTTATTTATACCCCTGCTATTCACTTAGTAGTAATGTGTTCTCAGAAAAAAATACTTGTTGGTAACTTCTATAACAGATTGGGGAAGGTTATTGGTCAATACTTTTCTACTGCATTCATCATCATTGGATCTTTCTTAATCAATGTTGTTTGTCTCTCAACCACTCCCTCCAATACACTTCCTTGTATTACACATTCATTGAGATGATGATTTCTGATTTGGCCATGGAAGCTTTTCAAACATTTCACCCAAAACTGATGGACACCCTTTTCCATGGGGCAGTATTTCTACCTGCTGCAGGATATTGTCTCTAGTTAAAGAGATTGGTTGTTGCTTCTCAGTACTGCTTAGTTCTGCTTTAACTATTTTATTCTATTCTGTATTTTCATTATATTAATTAGGCACACCCAAATTCTTGTCTAAAATTCTTTATTGACATCAAATGTTGCTTCCCTGTAATTTGGTGTTAATGTTTCCATTGCATCTCCTCAAATGTTACTGTAAAAATGTATTTCATTTGATCTAAAAGCTGCACTAAACATTGCAACATTGTCAATTTGTCTGTCAGTCTACCTGTCTATCTGACAGTCTGATAACTCTACAAATTCACTATCTGCATGTGCATATGCATACACACACATGCATACATACATACACACATGCATATATATACATACACAAACAAATACACACAGAGGTGAATTTTGGATTTAAAGCAAAACTTATAATCTGTGTTGCTCTTTGTATGTATATTTAAATATAATATGCATATAATATATATATATATATATATATATATATATACATATATATAATATGTGTGTGTGTAAATATATTCATATATACATGTTTATATATATGTACATATGTCTATCTGTGTGAGTGTTGTGTGCATGCATGTGTAAATATATGTGGCTGTGTGGTAAGAAGCTTGCTTCTCAACCACATGATTCCATGTTCAATCCCACTGCATGACACCTCAGGCAAGTGCCTTCTATTATAACCTTGGGTCAACCAAAGCCTTGTGAATGGATTTGATAAAAAAGAAACTGAAAGGAGCCCATATGGAGGTATATATATATAGGGGGAGAATTCACAAAAAAACAAAGGGTGAAAACAGGTGGTGTTGACAACAAACAGATGTATTGGTTTAATACTTGGGAAGTGAAAAAGTCTTGAACGTTTTGAGCCTATGCTCTTCCATAGAAAGGAACACAGGGTATTGAAAAGAATTTCGGTGGAAATAAGGCCTAGTCTTGAAAGAATTTTCCAAAGCTCCTGTGTATGTTTTGTATTCTTGTGAGCCAGCTATCTATCTATATGTATGTGTGTGTGATATGTGAGTGTGTAAATATATGTGTGCATGTGTGTGTGTGTGTGTAATATATACATGCGTATATATATATAAAGTCATAAATGCAATGACAATGAAGTTTCAATGTTGTAATGCAGTAGAGAAATGATTAAGGAACAATATTTGATTGATTATTAAAATGGTCACTTGTTAAGTAGATTATAATATTAGTCGTTACGATATATAAGAACTATACAACTGTGGTAAGTTGCTTGTGTACACAAGTTGTTTGTTTGTTGCAGTGAAATGTGTTTTGGTTCCATGGTTCATTCTGAGTGGAAGCTAGCTTCTTCCCTGAGCTGCTAGAGAGATGGAAAGAGTAATAGTGCCTTTAATATTAGAGAGAGCAATAAGTTTAATTTCATGAATTATTCTTTAACTTGAATCTAGTCAAATGCTCTTGGTTGACAGATGAGTTACCAAAAGAGAAAGATAGCTGTTTGCTAGTGTCTTTATAATGTTTCTAATTATAGTAAGTCAGCTGTGAAGAAAACGATTTCTCCACTATATCTGTTCTGACCCATCTGTGACTGGAGAAGTTCTGAGAGGTCAACACAATCTCATTAACTTCTGAGTGCAAAAAGGCTAAAACAATGGGTTGAAGATTTGTTTAACAATGTTGAAAAATGTGGATTTGGTTTTGAATATTAGCTTAGCTAGCTATTCTGTAGGTGTTCACTACATATATATATATAGGTTAAGGCTACCATTGGTTTCATGTTAAGGGAGGTACCTCAACAATTATCAAGCATGTCACATGGAACATCAGTATTTGTCTCCATTTTGGTTTATGTATATATATATATATATATATATATATATATATATGTGTGTGTGTGTGTGTGTGTGTACACATACAGACATGTATTAATAAAATGCAGAAAACATATTTGGTATTTTAAGCATACATGTGTTTCAGCAAATCAACTGACAGAATTTCACAATTTTTTGTGGAAAATTACATAATGTTATTGAATCACCTCATCAGTGTTCTATATATGTATTTGGAAAAGCTGCTGATTCGTTCTGTCACTACTCAGAGTTTTCCACACTATATGATTATTGTTTCAAGCATCTACATGATGAACAAAGGACTTCGATTTAACCAAATGATGAAGAACACTGAAGGAAGATTGGATGAAATGCTTTGTGATACTGATGTACTTAGGTGATTGGCTTAATCTGTTACCTATTTAATTAACATATCTCGGTTCTTGTGAGCCTTTTTGCAGACTTTACTTTGTTGCAAGCTTTTAGGACAGGTTTCTTCTCTCCCTCCAACCAGTCTTGAAGGCCCTGAAAAGGATCACAGGCTCTAAAAGACACACACACACACACACACACCATGCACACATCTGCTATATCATATATGTATGTCACTATAAATGTGTGTGTGTATGTCAGAGAGAGAGAGAGAGACAGAGAGACAGACAGAGAGACAGACAGAGAGAGAGAGAGAGAGCTATTCACTGATGGAAACAAGTAAAAGAACAGAAGAATCAATGTATTTCAATGAATTTATACTAAATTTCAGTTTAAATTCATTCTTCAACTTCAACTATACTTTGCTAGTAATAATAAATATTGTACTTCAAATATAGAATTGATACTAAATTAATTGAGTAAAACTTATGAAAAATTATGACAATGACTTGTAGATTCACTCTTAATCTGTTCTGGCAGATTCAATTGTGGCTGACAAGACAAAATGATGTTGAAACACCGGTTGTCCCAAAATCTCCTTACACTAACGAATCAAGTGTGCTATGAACACACATTCATCCAAAAGGATTAGCATGTTGATGCATGAACTACACCAGAATATATTGGTTTCAAATTTTGGCACAAGGCCAGCAGTTGTAAGGGAGTGGGTAAGTCAATTATTTTGACCCCAGTGCTCAACTGGTTGACCTCAGCAGAATTTGATTTCAAATCATAAAGTTGGAAGAAGTGCCACTAAGTATTTTTTTCCAGCATAGTAACAATTTGCCAGTGCATATTAAGAATGTGATACACATGTCATTATTTTGATTCTTAATGTATATGATGATTTATTGTCAATTGACAGATATTAGTGTGTATCAGCAAATAATTTGTTTCCTGAAGTTATAAACAAGAGCTACAAACTATTGTTAGATTCATTAGTCCAAGGCAGCTTCGACTGAGTAGACACAATGATGCCGAAACATTGAGTTTCCCAGAGTCCCCTTGCACTCTTGAAATGTGTGTGTTTTAGGAACATACATTCATCTGAAAGAAATTGTTCTGTAGTGATGATATACAACAGCAATTAGCATATTCATGCTTGAATCTATGAAAACATTTTAAAAATAAATGTTGTTGTTGTGATTCTCACTGTTCAATTGTGCACATGATAATTCATTATGAAAAATTAAAATTTAAAATAATTGAGTGCTTGATTTTTCTGTAATAATCTGAAAATGTCCCAATTCATAGAGAAAAAAAATCATGACACTTTTGAGGTTTCACTGGAAGAAATTTGAACAGCTGTTTGTATTCTTATGGACAATAATATAATTAGAGATTCCTGACATTTTCAAATGTAGGCCATTTTAAGAAAACTGCATTAGTGGTCAAGGAAATGAAAGAGTTTGTCACTAAAAACTCTATACCAATTTCATATGAAGCTAAAAACTTAAAAACAAAACAAAATAAGAAAAGACCAACGCTGGTATAATTACAAGATGCAAATTCCTTCTCATGGAGATGAAAGTAAATTTCTAGTATTTTAACATTAATGACACTTCTATACATACCTCAGCAGATACATTGGAAAAGGATTTCTCTGAAATATGCGAGTCATTAACATTTAGATGTTGCATTTATCTCATTTGAAAACTCCCTTATTGTTGTTATTGATGCTGTTTGAATAAGGAAGATGAGTGGGTTACAGCCTCAAATTCTCAGAAGTAGATTTGATTAGTAAAACACAAGAATTTTTTGTTACTTTCATAGTTGACATTTAAATAGTAATTGCAACACTAAAGGGAAAATTACTGCTTAAAGACCTTGTCTCTGAATTTAATTTCATTTAATTTATATCATTTTATCATAATTTCATCTTTAATCAGTGTTATCGTTGTCATTGCTTACAACAGCAGCAGTCATAACAGCAGTCAAAGCAGCAGTATCAAATAGATATACTGATGTCCTTCCTAGAAAAGAAGGGGAGAAAAAGTGGTATCAAAACGCCTTACATGATGAGTAGGTGCTCTGACATAACCCCACAAGTATATAGTGATTGAGAGTAAAAAAGTGTTCTTAAAGAGTCAAGACAATACAAATGGCAAGATTTGAACTTTGAACCTGCTAGTTGGTGGTCAAGCATCTTAACCACTTAGCTATTCAGTAAATATTCCATGTCTTTAGCCATACTTTTGTCTGCTTTCTTCTTTTTGCTGTCTCATTTTTTCTTATTTTTCATCATAATCCTGATTTTTTTTACCTTTTGATCATCTACAAAATTCTTTATATTTATTTTCTTTTCTCCTTCTTCCTTTATTTTCTGCACATTATTATTTCCACTAACACTATCTTACTACTGCTTCCTCCTCCACCTCCTCCTCATTGTCCTCATTGTCATCATCATCATCATTTTTTATGGATATTTATAATCAATTCATTAGTTCTACCTCAACAATATTTCACTACCATTATCATGTTTTTTGCTTTCACTCCTTTATATTTCCTTTTCACATGAAAGATGATTAGTTTTCATTTCTACTTAAGAGAAGTATTTTACCACTATTTTTTTTTATCAGTAGGTAGTGATGAGATATCCTTGATAAAATTTTAGCTTTATTAGGTTTGGCACAAGGTTAATTTATACCAAGGAGGGACAGATCAATGAGTTTTACTATGATGCTTCACTGGCACTTATTTTATTGATCCTCAAGGATTTAAAGTCAGAACTGTAAATGACAAAATTAAATATTGTAATGCATTTAACGATCTACTATGTCAGCCAGTCAATACAAAATAAAAAAACAAACTCTCCAACACACTCACTCTTAAGAGAATATTAAAATAGAATTATTGTCTGATTCTCAAAAAGGAAGAACAACAGTATGCTTTTCAGAAGGTTATTGCATTTAGCAGGATTAAACTAATGAGCTTTGCACTTTAAACCAAACCTATTTACCACCTCAACAATCATCACTTCTTTACTCTAGTTTTAACAAAGAAAGAAAATAAATCATTTGGCCATTTCATCTGTAAGTCTCCTTGCAGCTGTTTCAAATGAAAAATAACAAGAGAAAGATTGACATAAAGAGGAAGGCACTCTAAAGTTAATTGTAGCAAATCACTTACTACATTCGTTCAATAAGAAACATTGGAATGATAATATTTATTTTCTAAAAAGCTAGAAAACTCCAACAATTTTTTAGCCATAGGTCTAATGCTGTGTTGATATTGCCACTAACATACAAGTCTTGAAACCTTTTTATTTTATAATCAGCATCCAATATTCTATGCATATCATGCTAAATATTGATTTTCACAGACTGTTATTCCATCTCATTCGGCAATGATCTTTGAGTAACTGTTAAGTGATCTGGAAGTGATCAATAAGCTGGTAACATTTTTCATGGTAGGATAAAGCTAAAAATCAACAATGATCTGATAGCTATAAAAATAATAACGCTATTTAAAAAATAAAATGATGTTTCAAGAGTAGATTGCAGATAGCTTTCTTATTCTGTTCTATAAAGTTCAAATATGAAAGAAGATTCTCATTCAGAAGTATAAGAATCAGATATATTTAGTTAATGTTATACTTACAAGAAAGGTTAGAGATGTTGTTTATTGAAAGAATACATGGTTTATCCTTAAGTAAAAGAGATTTAATGTAATCACCCGAATGTGCAAGTCAGTGGAGTATATTTATTGTGTACACTCCATATACTATTATGCATTATTTCTATTTTAACTTTTTAGACTTTATATAAATATATAATGTATTTAAATATGAAATACTTCTTTTATCAAACAGCAGTCTAATATACATAATTTTAAACTATTTATGATTCATTTTTCAGAATAAAAATAAATTGTAAATAGTTATTGAAGCATTGAGGTTGGTGGAACCATAATGGCTGGTGAACAAAACATGTTAGTAACTGCTTGTAATTATATTCTCTTTGGTGGGGAGCAGGATATGGATGGTGTATTCTCAAAAACAGTGTATTTATTTATTTAGAAACTAGCTAGTAGCTATGAAAGATCCCTAGGTGATAAATGTTCAGTTTTATAGTTAAATACTTGTGGCAAACTGTATTAAAGGGATTAATTATATAAAATACTTTTTCCTCTTTATTAATAAATAATAAAATTTACATGCAATTAAGTACTCAGCTATATACAATTTCATTATTGGCTAGCTAAACTTATAATGCATATTTCTATTCTGTACTTAGCTAACTAAATGACTTGTCAATGTTTAGAGAGATAGTGAAAGTATCATAGGGGCTACTAATAGTATGTATGTTCAATTCTAAAAAATTAGCCCCACAATAATGTGTTTATTTTAAATTATGATTGGTTAAATAAAACAATAAGTAACAACTAATATCTAAAAAGGTATGTCAGTTTTGCTCATGGTCCCAGTGGACAAAATGGAAAAGCATTGCCCTGGAGGATGGCACTGGAACAATCAGGCTCACAGGGTTCCCACTTGCAGATAGTTAACTCCATCCTGTTAGTAGTGAGCAGGGATGTGGTCCAGGGAAAGATAATTCCTGAAATCTCCACTAATACAGGCTCAACCACAAACCTGTCGGAGAATAGCTGATACTTTGACAGGCTGCTCTTCTCAGCCTGACAAGCAGCAAAGCTTGGGCTGGCATCTAAACACACCATGTTGCCATTGGAGAAGGTGCCACAACATGTAGCATCCCAGATGAGGGGCCTACCCTCATGGAAAGGAAAATTGTCATGCCATCTAGCCTGATTTTTACTGCCCCTTCAGTCTGGCCCCACTGGCTTGAGCTGGGAAGGGAAGCCTGTGGCATCTAGGCCATGTTTTATTATCTCATCGAGAGCAGCATGGTGCAGAAAGCAGCCATCACTATAATGGCATGACAATGGGTGGTGGCCAAAAGAATCCACAGTGGACTCACAGTAGCATTTGTGAGGCTCACAGATCTGGAGGTCCAGCCTCAGAGAAACACTGATGCACAGAGGTCACTATTGAACTGAGTGCCAGTTGAGAGTGATGGCACTGTGTTGAGCCATGCACTGTGTTGAACCAGGCACTGTATTGAGCCATGCACTGCATTGAGTCAGGCACTGTATTGAGCCATGCACTGTGTTGAGTCATGCACTGCGTTGAGTCAGGCACTCTATTGAGCCATGCACTGTGTTGAGCCAGGAACTGTGTTGTGGGACTGGGAGGCTGAGTAGAACATGCCAGTTGGTGCACCAGCCCATCTGAGATCATGCAGCACTGGATGCCTTTCCACTTGTTTTGGGGGGAACCAGACGTCCACAAAGGGGTAAGAGGGATAGTTGTCTGCAGGGCAGAGGCCAGGCCAGCTCCATGTTGGTTAGGCCACCTCACGCTTCCCTATCACTAGGCTTATTTGTGTTGTGGAGAACTCTGTTGTTGAAGACATGACAAGAGGTCACCAATGAAAGAAATGCAGGTAAGGCCAATGGGACCAGAGATAGGAGGCCAGGGTCACCATATCTGATAGGTAAGGAGCCTGTTGCTATCCAGTGTCATCGAACTGGATGTTGCATATCTCTTCTATGGCCTGTTGAATATAGATGTTAAGATTTGTGAGGAGAAATGCATGGCTGTGCCAAGGGGCACTGTGGAAGGTATACATAGTGAATCAGTTCCTTGACAGGATGAATGTCAGGTGGGAATCAGTCACATTCAGTCTACTCATCAGATTTTCAAGCTGGTGAAGCCTGGACTTGAGGGTGAAGGTCAAAGTGGGGTATGGGTCTGAGGTTCATAGGTGGTTCAGGGTGTCTGAGCCAGAGGTTGAGGGTAGTGTTGTCAGAGGCAACTACTTTGATAAGCAAATACCTTCTTCAATAATTGCTGGCCTTGTGCCAAAACTTGAAAATAATATTAATAGTACTGTAGTTGATGGGTTCAGTGTTAGACACAGTTTGGGAAGGAACACTCATCACTTATTTAACTTTTGAATGGTTTTGTCTAGAATGGCTGAGTCATCATTGAACTTATCTCAACTTTCATGGTAGCAAGGAGAGAGATGACATACTCTCTCTTGAATAGATTGTTTTTTGTACAATTGAAGAATTCAGTTTATCACTCTGTGTGCTAAAGAAAGGATAATAAAAACATATAGTCCCTCTACTGTATACTAGAGTGCTGAACTATACCTCTTCATAGTACTTATTAGTTGAACTGCCCAAGTTATTGACATGGCATTAAACTGTTAGGTTATTTCGAAAGGAAAGACTCTGATATTCTCTTTTATCCTAAGTGGATGATTAAATCTGTAAACATGTGATAATACTGTAATTTTTATGACTTTCTTAGGCATTTAAATTTAATTAAAAGTTTTTTAGATTCTCCATTATGATTGTTAATTTTTTACTAAATCAACTTCAATAATTGCAGTTGATTATCAAAGTACAGATAGTTGATAAAATAAGGTATGGACAGCTAAACAAAAAGGCAAGTGTTTCAATGCTATATCTAATATTGTTTCGTATCCATGGTCAAAACATAATTCTCAACAGCTAGGTCTAAAGGTGACAAGCTGGGCGAAATGCTTAGTGGCATTTTGTCCATCTTCACATTCTGAGTTCAAATTCCATCCTTTCAGAGTTGATGAAATAAAGTGCCAGTTGAGTACCGGGGTCAATGTAATTAACCTACTCCTTGCCCTGAAATTGTTGGCCTTGTGCCAGAATTTTAAATCAATATCTATTTCCAGTGAAAGTACAAAATAGCAATTTTATGTAACCAAGTAGGCATTTAATTTGTTCACTTAACCCACACAGGTCAGTCAAAGTATTTCTTCTTATGCTTTCTTTAATCCATCTCGACTTTCACTTATCTCTTCCTGCAGTTAGCTTTCCTTTTCAACATATAGTCAAACTATTTGTATTTTCCTTAATGCAGTCAATATCTTGCTATCTAGAATAACTATTCTCCATTCATATTGTATAACCTAAAGAAAATGGTTAACTTGTTGATGTCTAGTTTCTTTTAAGAAAACTTCTTTTTTTTAATAGATAAGTTGATTAGCTATTAAATTAAACCATTCTAGTTTGGGTCAAATTAAAAAATAATGAGTTTCTCTAGTTTCTGTCTTGTTTCTTTTTAAACATTTCTTTTTATTTAAATAATATAAAAAAATAATGTGAAGCTGGAATATTTACAAGATAGCTTTTTAGAACTAAAAGTGAATTTGAAAGAATAATCTATATTAATACACTAAGGCTGAAATGTGTTACACTATTTTGTGATTACTTAAAGAGAAAGACAGAGAGTGAGAGAGAAAGTGGAAGAGAGAAGTGTTAACAACATGAGATAAGGAGAAGTAATAGTTATTACATGGTTAAAAAGTTAGCTGAAGGGAGTGATAGAGAGAAAGCGAGTTAGAAATACAATGTTTAGCAGAGGGAAACTTTAAATATTATATATTATTGTGACTGACAAGAAAATAACATTTTAATATTTTGAGATTTGTTTAGTTTGGCCCACAGATTTTTTAATTAATTTTTTTTAACTAACCAGTTTGAAACTTCATATACTGGTGGAATTTCTCAGGCAGAGAAACACGGTTTACTTTGGACATTTTTGACAAAATTTTGTATTTTAGAAGTTATTTCATGTTAAAGTTGTATTTGGGTAATTTTAGCCAATCAACAATATCTATTCAGTCGAAGAAAGCTACTGCTGTTTGCAATAGTAATCAAAGAGGAGCAACTTCCCGGTCATCTCTACTAAATGTCACCTTTCTTCCCTTCTAGTCAGCATCATGCATTTCTTACTCTTTCCCTCCCTACTAGCAGACAGCCACTTCCACACTATCAACTAGTAACCAGTGAGTGAACTTGTCACTGCAACTACAATTACCATATTTTCTGGTGTATAAGCTGTTATTTTTTACCTGGAAAATTTAGAATGTGGCTTGTAGAAAAGTATACCTTATATGTATACTTTTTTATAAGTTTCAGGAGGAAAATAATTTGTGTATGGAGATTGACTGATTCCACTGATTTTTTCAGTTGGTGAACAATGTGAAAGACTATGACTACAGTATATTGGTGCTTAGAAGAAAACAAAGCATATTTGTTTCGTTTTATCTTCATGTTTTGATAATGTTATTTTTAATCTAAGACTTTTATATTGATGAAATGTGTTTGTTGCTGACTATAGTAAGATAAAATCGTTACAATAACAATACTTCTCATAGTTATAAAATAAGGCATTTTGAAACTACATACAAACTACATACCTCAACAACAAAAAAGCTAGCTGTAGACCTGTAGCTCTATATGTTTACTAGTTACTCCGACGCAAGAACCAAAGGGAAAAAAGGCATGTAATATGTAACACAGGCAGTAAACAAAAAACAAAATAGAACAGAGTGGTGACATTTAGCAGTGATGACCTTGAAGTTGTTCTTCTTCAATTGCTATCACAAACAGCAGTAGCTTTCTTCAACTAAATACACATCATTGATTGGCAAGAATTACCCAAATACAACTTTAACACAAAATAACTTCTAAAATACGAAAGTTTGTCAAAAATGTTCAAAGTAAACCATGTTCTACATGAGAAATTCCACCAGTATACGAAGTTTCAAACTGTTTGGTTGAAAAAAAATAATTAAAAAATCTCTGAACCAAATTGATCTGATCCCAATTTTTTTTATATCTTCTATCTGTCAATCTATTTATCTATCAATCCACATTGACAAATACATCGATGGCTGGACAGAAGAAGGAAGGCTTACATTATATATGTTAATAAACTTAACATAAATAGAAAGATAAGTTTTTTTAATGAAAGTAAAATAATAGAGCAAAATATTTGTGGATTATTTATATTATTTACATTCAATAGATATTTGTCCTCATCCGGTTTGTTGTTAGTACAACATTTCAGCTGATATACCCTCCAGCCTTCTTCAGGTGTCTTGGGGAAATTCCGAACCTGGGTTCTCATTTCTCAGGTATTTTTCGATGTTATTATTATTATTATTATTATTATCATTGTTATTGTTCAGTTCACTGCTTGGAATTGAACTCGGAATCTTGGGGTTAGTAGCCCGTGCTCTTAACCACTATGCCATATGCCCAGGGGCTTATGGCGTAGTGGTTAAAAGCTACTAACCCTAAGATTCCGAGTTCGATTCCAAACAGTGACCTGAACAATAATAACAATAATAATAATAATAATAATAATAATAATAATAATAATAATAATAACATCAAAAAATACCTTAGGAATGAGAACCCAGGTTCGAAATTTCCCCAAGACACCTGAAGAAGGCTGGAGGGTATATTAGCTGAAACCTTGTGCTAGCAACAAACAGGATGAGGACAAATATCTGTCAAATGTACATAATTTGTAGATGTTATTATCTTTTTTAAATTTGTCATTTGAAATTTATACTGACATCAAGAAAAGTAGGCACAAACAAGCAACTGAACTGAAATGAAATGAAATAATGCTTTTGGCAAACATCTTAGACTAAACTTTGTTACTGAAAACTATAAGGATTTAAGGATTTATCACTTAATGTATTTGCAAAGGTGCAATTAGTTATCGTCTGCTAACTTGAAAATTGCTATTTGTTTATAAGATATGGATGACAGACAATATAAGCTAACAAGACAAAGAATGCAACAATGTAAAGAGAAACAGAGAGTTGAATCACTAGAACAAGCATGGTAGCATTGGTGTGTAGAAGGCAAAATATTAATCAAAGAGAATAGAGTACTTACAACAGATAAGAATGAAAATGTGAGAGAACATAAAAAAACTGTAAACATGTGGTTGAAAGTTACAACATTGGTGACATGAATATTCTTTATAATCATTGTGAAGGTCTTAGATTTATAAATGAAACTCTGAAATACTGCGTGTATCAGAAAGTCATGCTCCTTCAATTACAGCCTCAGCCAGAAGAACTGAAAGCTGTTCATGAATGAAAATAATGCAGAAATACATTTATATAGGAACACTAATATTTACGGTTCTATATAAACTTAGAAACATCTAATAATTCTTGTATTTACTGTGAAATTCCCATGGGTACTGCTAGTTATTTAAGAAAACACAAAAATTTCAGCATACTCACTAATAGAATATTTACTTTTTGTTAAAATATCAAATGATACAGGAATTTCTGCAATCAGGAAATATTTATTTTAAGAAATTAGTTTGTTTATAGTACATAACAATAATTGCATACAGCACAGCAATGATCTTTTTTTTTTCTTTCATTTTCTTCCAGTTACTTTTTTGTCGATGCCAAGTGAGGCACTGTTGCCTCATTAAAACAAATATTCATCCTTTCACTATCTTTCCCCTTCTGTAAAAATAAACTATTTTGAGAATTCATCATCATCATTGTTGTCCTTATATTTGTAACATGTATTTTGTATGCTGTGTAGTTAACAACTTTAGATTGAAAACAAGAAGACTTGGAAGCAAAATATAAAGAAAACAAAGAGAAGGAATATATAGAAGATCCAGACAGCACTTAGTGGTACTTGTTGTTATGATAACGAAAAGGAAATAGAGAATTATGTTACAAAGGACAGCTGGGTATTTCTGTGAAACAATTTGCTACAAACCATTGTCCAATATAGTTGAGAGATCAGTGACCAAGCCAGGTAACAGACTATATGGTGATAGAATATAGTAGGTAGGACTAGCATGGAATTGTATACAAACTAAGTAAAAAGCAATACATCAGACAAAAGAGAAATAGAAATTGGTTTACAAAGATTCAACCAGGGTGAAAGATCTGAGGTATTCAAACTTGCAAGGATATGTATTTGTATGAATCAAAATGCCAGTGGGACAGTATTAAAGATAAAATTAGCAAGGTTATCAAATTAGTATTTAGAGGCATAGTGAAAAGTAAACCAGTTGGAACTAATTGAGGAGCAAGCTATTAACATTAGAATAAGTATGATTAATAAAGGTACTATGGAGATGAAGGCAGGAATAAAGATGCTATGGAGACTTTCACAGGGAATTCATTGTTAGACCCATGACTAATTTACCTTACTGTCAGTTCCTCTTTACATGGCTTGTACAGCTCTCACAAACTATTCATCTACTCCAAGCTTCTTCAAATTGCAGAGGATGGAACCCTGTTGACAATGTTTTCTACATCAATGAACCTAGGTATAGTTGCTTGCTCCTAACTAGATACTTCCCCTGCAGCCTTCTCACAAAGGAAGATGTCAACAGCAATACATTTTCATAGAACAAAACCAAACTGCATTGTATCTATGTTAATACTCATCTTAATCAATTACACTATAATTCTTTCACTAACTCTCTTAATCTGATCCAATGGTCTAATACCTCAATTGTAACCTTTCTCTCTAATACATCACCATTGTTGTTGTAACAATTGCCAATGAGGCTGCTCTATCAATCATTGGGTATGGCTCTCTTCTGCACTACCTGATTTACTAAGCAGGTGACCAGCCCTTACTCTACCAGATATTTTATGCATTGCATTTTAGTTGTGAGTGCTACCATCACACAAGTAGTGTCCTCCATTTCCAAAAAGCTGCAGAAAGATGTTTGGCCCAAGGGGAAATATTACCTTGTTTGGAAATGAGCTGAGGGTTGATGACATGGAGGGCATCCAGCCATAGAAAATCTACCTGAACAAACTCCATCTGATCCAAGCAAGCATGGAAAAGTAGATATTTAACAACAATGATATTGATATATATCTATATAAAAGTGAGTGAAGAAATGACAGAGAGTAACACTCAGGACATTTAGTAGGGCTTTAGGAGTTGCAGGTATTTTTTGATAACAGTTTGATTCAGCTTCATACAACTTAAAGTTTTGTCTGCTTGTCAAACAAACCTAACTCACCTCTCTATGAGCCTCATGAGTTAGACTCATTTGACAAGCCCACAAAATTTTAAGTTGCATGGAGCCAAGGCAAACTGTTATAAGATAACACACACACAGACACACAAATGTGTGTGTGTGTGTATGTGTGTGCATGTATATAAATAATAAATAAAAAAGTACAAGTGAAACTGGCTTTGCTTAATTTTTCCTCATATTCTCAGCAGATACTGACATCTTCTGTGTCTAACGATGGTATTCAATATTTGTATATGTCATTTATTGATGGCACATGTGTATTATATGATGGCAAATCTATAGTTCCTGTTAGTGACAAGCATCACAAGTGCATATATGTTGCTGGCTTGAAGTGAGAAGTCCTTTGAGAGCTGATGATTGTTGCCTGCAAAGCCATGTTATTTTCATCTCCTGATCATTGTGTTCACCATCATCAACATCATCTTTGTTAATAACTTTAAAAGTATATTAACATTTAGTATTTTTCAGCTTCTTGACTTTCCGTTTTGGCAGTGTTAATAGCTCTTACAAGTATAGTAATAACTAGAAATTTATGCATAATTAAATAAGACTCATTTAATGTTCTCATAATATCTGAGACACATAATTTGCAAGATATAATGAACTTTGAATTACATGTAACATTTATTGGTCAATTATATGAGTGCTTTGACATTAACTCTGTGATGAAATGATGTTTTCAGTCAAAACAGTCCCCAAAGTATGCCTTAACTAATTTCCTATACTTCACCTACAGCAGCAATTCATTTTTACTTATACTGTATATGTTTTTGCAGAATAAGCTCTCTCTCTTTCCTGCAGAACCACATAATGATTGTTAGTATGTTTCCTCCCAGAAATGGTACTATCATAACACATCAGACCAAAAAAAGTTGTTGTTTTTTTTCACTTCAAAGTGGAGAAATGTAAAATTGGACATTCATATCTTCATTCATCAAAGCATTTAGGATTTATTTTATAAAGTTGTTTCAACTGGAATTCAAATCTAGTTGGTTCACATAGTTCCTTGTATTTTGTTTTACATCACTTGAGTTTAAGTTCAAATTCTACTGTCAGTTCCTGGAATCTGTGTGTCAGTTGCTGAAATCATTCCAGTTTCTGAAACATTGGTTTTACACCACATCAAGAGAAATTAATAATGATTTCATACATAAATTGTAAACATAGACTTGTAGCTAAAGAGAAATTAGACTATATGATGTTCATCTATTTCCTAATGATACAAATTAAGTAAATGCCCTGCAGCCACTAATTAAAATTCTTGATTCATTTTAATAAGTAATGATGTTTGATTGGTAAAACAAAATTAGTTTTAATGTTATTTTCATGGAATAATACAACAATAACCCAGAGTCTAAAAAGGAGATGACTGCTGATTTTCATCAATTCACAGCTCTTCGCGAATGCATGTAAAATTTTATAAACCCTATGGAATCAATGCACATCTGTAATTGTCTCTGTTACACCACTTGGGTTTAATATGATTTTAAGTCCTATTGTAATAATATTTCTTTTTTATATAAATTGATCGGAAGATGAGAGATAATACCCATGACATTTCCAGTTTATTCTAGGCTTGTGAGAATATAGTGGATGCCCTCCATGTTACTATATATATGGAAAAAGTTTGTATGAGAACAAGGTAACCAGAAGTCTGATTGAATGCTTTCAAGAGAGTAAGCTTTGCTAATGGCACCTCAAAATCAGATGGTGTGTTAGACTTGCTACATAATAAGACCTCACTTGTCAGTCATCCAAGCTAGACTAACTTTTAGAATTTTCTCAAGATAATGTTATAAATAATTTAATTTCCTGTTGCCCCCCCCACCACCACCACCATAATATTTGGTAGGATTAGAAATTTGAATTTGAAATTAAGAAATTATATGAAAAAAGTTGCATGGAATATACGTATTCAGTTCATTTATTTTTATTTATTTATTTAACTGCTTACTTATCACAAAATTCTTAAAATTTCTAGTGAATGGTAATCATATTTAGCACTATTTCATTCTTTTTAGAAATCATCAGTATGACA
Source organism: Octopus sinensis (assembly GCF_006345805.1). Taxonomy (NCBI): domain Eukaryota; kingdom Metazoa; phylum Mollusca; class Cephalopoda; order Octopoda; family Octopodidae; genus Octopus; species Octopus sinensis. The sequence continues at coordinate 15,428,217 of NC_043015.1, read as the reverse complement.
TAACCTGGGATCTACTAATTAAACATTTTACAAAATGAGATATTTTTTGTAGATGGGAAATAATTGCAGTCTGGCAGAGATTCATGGAATATGTTTTTCATTTTTAATTTTTTTTCTTCATTGAGCATTATCACCTTAGCAATCAAGAGCGAGAAAATTCTTAGTGCTTACATGCTGGGCAAGCATTTCCTGGGAGGGAGTTGTCAATGTAAATTTGAAAGTTCATCTTGGTAATAATTAGGTTCTTGTTGTATGTGTTTCCCTATCAGAATTTTAATACATATTTGCATAACTGTCTCTCTCTACCTTCATCTAATATCAGTCTAATACTGCTTAAATTCTAAGAACCTTTCCTTCTAAATTATATTTATGTCACTGTAATTTCATAAATATTTAATGAAACTATATTATTTTACATATTGCTTTAACCCTTTCATTACCAACCCTCCTGAAACTGGCTGTGGCTCTGTAGTACAATGTCCTGTTTTCATAAGTTTTGAATTAAAATCTTACACCAAACCTTAGTCCCAATTTATGTTCCCAACACTAGCTTAATGATAATGAAGTTATTTTCTAAATTCTTTGTTATATTTAAAATAATTGAAAGAAACACAGAACATCTCAAAATAAAGGGTTAAGTGTGTGATGCTTCCTTCAACTGCTTTCAACTAACGATCACAATGACTTCAGCACTTTTTAATAGTATCCATCTGTCCAAAATTACTGGGAAGCTGGTTCTTTTGGGCCACACTTCAGTGCAATCTTTTCTTCCATCATCCATGAAGCAATAACTATTCTGATCATGCAGAAGCTACGTTTTAACAACTCATTGAGGAGTTATTCACTGTTCTTTGCCTTTCATATGCATTTGTCATATTCATTGAGAAGCATTATATATATATATATATGTGTGTGTGTGTGTGTGTGTGTGTGTGTGTGTGTGTGTGTGTGTGTGTGTGTGTGTGTGTGTGTGTGTGTGTGTTTATATACACATATACAATGGGCTTCTTTCTGTTTCTGTCTACCAAATTCACTCACAAGGCTTTCGTCAGCCTGAGGCTATAGCAGAAGACACTTGCCCATGGAACTGAAATTAGACTATATGATGTTCATCTATTCCCTAATGATACAAATTAAGTAAATGCCCTGCAGCCACTAATTAAAATTCTTGATTCATCTTTGGTAGACAGAACCCAGAACCATGTGGTTGGGAAGCAAGCTTCTTACCATACAGCCATGCCTGTGCCTATACTTACAAATCATTACAGCCTCTTGCAAAATGAAACTAGGAACTGAATTAACAAAATTTTATATTTATAGAGAAAGTTTCTTAAAAGAGTAAAAAATAGTAAAATTAGTTTACATCAGCATAGGAAATTGATGGAAGTCATTTGATAATATAACTTTGTATGTAAACCTAAACAGTTTATTTTTAAAAATTCAGTTTCTTTAATTTCACTGACACTACTAAAAGCTTTAAGGAACACTTGGACATCACAACATTAACTTCTTTTGCTCTGCAGTATAATTTTGGATTCTACAAATGTCAGAAATAATGTTTCTTCATCTATAATTATGCAGTATACATTTAATCTTATGTATTACTGCTAATATTATGTGCTACACTATTAATTACACAAGTAATAGTATGAGCTAAGTGTTATTAATTACCTGCTTAGCAAATTAGTCAATAAAAAAGATTAAAGAAAAAATTTGTTTAGTTGCTGAAGAGACTGAAATGACATATCAATAACAATGACCCATAAATTCATTTTACCAACAAAATAACAGATTTTCAAATATCCCAATGGCTTGACATATTTTTTTTTAATGTAGTGATCAAATATTCTATATCCCGCTGTATAACACCTTAGGTAAGTGTCTTCTATTATATCCCTAGGCTGACCAGTGCCTTGTGAGTGAATTTGATAGACAGAAATGGTGAGAAAGTCAGCTATATGATTGATTGATTGATTGATTCTAGTTTCAGCTCATGAGCTGTGGCCATGCTGGGGCACCGCCATTTATATATATATATATATTTCGTTTTGGGATTTGGTTTGCAAGATTCTTTATATGTGTTGAAGCATAAAATAAAAATAAAAAATAAGTGGAAATTTTACCGGTGAGTGTGTTACATTATAAGGCACATAAAGAAAATGACTCTCCCCAGACACAAAAGTATATATATATATATATATATATATATATATATGTACTATTTTCACTCAGTACACTTTCTATTCTGTCTCATATTCACATTGTATTTGGACCTCACATTACTCTTTCTAACTTTCCAGGTGAGCAAGCCATGTATTCACCTCTTCAGCAAGACACCTGCTCCTTTTCCTCTACCATAGTTTCTTTCTCTAGTCTATACCTCATTCAGTTGAGGGGCCTTACCTCATGAATATTTTGCAACCTCACTGGTGCTAGGGTTACATAAAAAAAGGACCCAGTACACTCTATGAAATGGTTGGCATTAAGAAAGGCATCCAACTGTAGAAACCATGCCAAATCAGATATTTGAAGCTTGGCACAGCCCTCTAGCTCATCAGTGCAACCCATGCCAGTAAGGAAAAAGGGATGTTAAATGAGGGTGATGATGATGTTGATGATAATGATATATATAGATGGATAGATAGATAGATAGATAGATAGATAGATAGATAGATAGATAGATAGATAGATAGATAGATAGATAGATAGATAGATAGATAGATAGATAGAGAGATAGATAGATGAAGGTGGTGAGCTGGGAGAAACATTAGCACACTGGGTGAATTGCTTAGCAGTACTTTGTCTGTCTTTACATTCTGAGTTCAAATTCCACTGAGGTCAACTTTGCCTTTCATAAATTGAGTATCAGTTATGTACTAGAGTCGATGTCATCGACTTAATCCCGTTGTCTGTCCTTGTTTGTCCCATCTATGTTTAGCCTCTTGTTGGCAATAAAGAAATAAGATAGATAGATAGATAGATACATACATACATACATACATACATACATACATACATACATACATACATACATACATTAATACATACATACATTAATACATACATACATAATGACTCAGCAATTAGAGCAAGGTCATCAGCATAGAGGAGATCCCAGGGGCATCCTGTCTTGAATTCCTCCGTTATTGCCTGGAGGACTATGGTAAATAGCAGGGGGCTGAGGACTGTACCTTGGTGGATCCCTTCATCTACTCGGAATTCTTCAGTGTACTCGTTGCCAACCCTCACCTTACTTACAGCATCCCTGTACATGGCTTGCACAGCTCTCACTAACCATTCATCTATCCCTAGTTTCCTCATTGACCACCAGATAAGGGATCGGGGGACCCTGTCAAAAGCTTTCTCCATGTCAATGAAAGCCAGGTGGAGGGGCTTATCTTTGGCTAGGTATTTCTCCTGCAGCTGTCTTATCAGAAATATGGCATCAGTGGTGCTTTTCCCTGGCATGAAACCAAACTGCATCTCATCCAAGCTGACTCTCTCCCTAATCAGTTGGGCTATGACCCTTTCCGTAACCTTCATTACCTGATCCAACAGCTTGATACCTCTGTAATTATTTGTATCTAAAGCGTCACCCTTACCTTTGTAGCAGTTGACTATTATGCTGCTACACCAGTCATGTATCACCTGGTTAACTGTATGGGTGACTAGGCTATAGCCGACACTGCCAGATATTTTAAGCATCTCTGCAGTAATTCCTGGTGGGCCTGGGGCTTTCCCTGTCTTCATGCTTCTAATTGCCTTAACTACCAAGGAACTGTCAACTCAGATAGCTGGTCCCTCTGTTGGGTCGACATTCAGCAGACTCTCTTTATCCCATTCATTTTCCTTACTCAGCAACCTTTCATAATGGTGTCTCCAAACCTCTCTCTTTGCATCCTCATTCAGCGTAAATGAACCATCATCCATGTGAACACATTTCTCTCCTACCATGTCACGATTCTCTCTCACACACTGTCTTGCAACATGAAATATTTATATATATATATATATATATATATATATATATATATATATATATATATTCCATGTTCATTTGTGTATAATATGCACTTTATTTCCAGAGTTTTAAACTTATAAGTTAGGTTGGGTGTATTGTACACAAGAACTAAAAATACTCATTTTTCCCCAGCCTCATGTGCATGGATATATTTGGATGACAGAACTGGAAATAAGTTATATCTATTACCAAAGCTAATTGATGTACAACAAAGAGTTTAAATGACTATGACAAAGTTATATTGTGCTACATTAGAGATATTATTCCCATCATATTGGTTTCTAATTATGGCACAAGGCTAACTATTTCAGGGAATCAGTAAGTTGATTACATTGACCCCCACTAGTGCTCAGCTGACACTTATTTTATCAACCCTGAGAGAATAGAAGGAAAAGTTGATCTTGGCAGTATTTGAACTCAGAGCGTAAAAACAGATAAAATGTTGCTAAGCATTTTGCTGGGCATGTTAATGATTCTGCCAGTTTGCTGCCTTTATGGCAGAGATAATATATTAAATATTTATTATGTTTTATATGTATACCTACATCAGAATCTATATCAATGAATGTCTTACTCGGTAAAAGAAAATCTTGCTCATAATTGTAGACATAAAGCAAATTGACATCGATAGCAATGGAACAATTGTGTGTCTTTTTCTATCTGAAGAGAAATTCATGCAATAGACACAATATGATTGCATGATTCCCACAATGTTAACTTTATAGTAAGTGCACTTTTATGGCATATACTTGTAAAGTTCAAAAGTCACTTTTGAATTTAGAATATGTTTCATTTATGGTCCATGTATTTTTCAAAGATTTTTTCATAAAGCAATTATAATAAATCTGGCTAAACACATTTCACTAAACTGTTATAGTTAAAGGTTAACGCTAGTGATATTTTCCCAAGAATTTGTTTTACACATTATGCATGAGTGTGTATTATGAATAGATAAATATTGTATATTCATTCATTTTTATGTTCATTTTTCCATGTTAGCACAGGTTAGATGAATGCACAATTTTGAAACCCTGATTTATAGCTGGATACTATTCCTGTCACTAAATTTTACCTGTTTTTGAAGCTCGGGAGTTTTTCATTGCTCACATCTTTGAAAGTACTGGGCTATCAAATGATTTGTTGACAAAAAATGAAAGCAGAGAACACCAATCATTGCACAGATAATCACAGAATGTAAACATTCTTACAGGCACAGACACACTCACATACACATACATACTCACACACATACACATATATACACATAGATATATATATGTGTATGTGTGTATGTATGTATGTATGTATGTGTGTGTGTGTGTGTGTGTGTGTGTGTGTGTGTGTGTGTGTATGTGTATGTATGTATTCAGTATTAACAATAGAAGTATTAGATCAGATTTGCAGGCAGTATATCATAACTGTTTAAAACCCTTGTTTTGAGAAAGCGTCTCCTAGAGACATATAGTGTTAAAAAACACAAAATATATATCAGCAGCTGATGAAACTTGTCCAGCAGCAATTGTGGCATTGCTAAATCTGGATGTTTGCTTCTTTGAGCTCTATCAATAGCAAATATCTACTGGTACTGCATGCTAAGTGGATATTAGCACCTAGCTGATATACATATATATATATATTAGTAACAGCAGCATTTTAATGTCCACTTTTCCATATTTGCAAGGATCAGACAAAACTATGATGGAACAGCGTTTCTACAACAGGATAAGCTTCCTGAAGCCAACAGTCATTTGTTTTCCAAGCAAGGTAATAATTCCCCCAGTCTATCGAAAAACAAATGATCTGGACATGGTTACACAGACAACTAGAAAC
>NC_043015.1:15369866-15417366 GCF_006345805.1 Octopus sinensis | reverse complement strand
TTTTCACTGTTTGATTTGCCTGATAGTAGTTTTATCTCTAATTTAATTTATATATATATATATATATATATATATATATATATATATATATATATATATGTGTGTGTATGTATGTATGTATGTATGAATATATATATATATATATATATATATATAGGCACAGGAGTGGCTGTGTGGTAAGTAGCTTGCTTACCAACCACATGGTCCTGGGTTCATTCCCACTGCGTGGCGCCTTGGGCAAGTGTCTTCTACTATAGCCTCGGGCCGACCGAAGCCTTGTGAGTGGATTTGGTAGACAGAAACTGAAAGAAGCCCGTCATGTATATATATGTGTATGTATATGTTTGTGTATCTTTGTTCCCCCAACATCACTTGACAACCGATGCTGGTGTGTTTACATCCCCGTCATTTAGCAGTTCGGCAAGAGAGAGACTGATACTGTACTAGGTTTACAATGAATAAGTCCTGGGGTCGATTTGCTTGACTAGAGGCGGTGCTCCAACATGGCCACAGTCAAATGATTGAAACAAATAAAAAAGAATTAAAAAAAGAATACACACACACACTTCAGCAATGTCACTGCCCACATGCTGTTAGCGATTTCTTTTCCTTCTTTGTAGTTTTCCCTTTCTCCTTTCCATTGAAGAGCTATGCTCAAAATGTCAAACTCTCTCTCTTTTCACCAAGCATCAAACTAATACATTTCTTGCGCACATCTTCTTGTTGTCTGTTAATTTTACTCATTTATTTGAATTGACTATACATATATATAACCATGAAATATAGAATCATTTTTCAGCTTATCATACTTTGATACAGGAAAAATTCACAACCTTCAACACCAGTAAACCACTATTGTTCCTGAAAGTTGTTTTTTATATTTTCTATGGATTGCTTGAAGTGCACTTTCTTCCTACACCTCAATCTTTGGATCTTACATGTGTCTTGGTTGATGGAAATTACATGAAGTCTGTTTAGGTGCAGGTATGACTATAGGTGCAATATGGCTCTAAGTGCATGCATAACTATAGGTGCAAGGTTGGCTACAGGCACAGGTATAGTTACAGATGTAGGCATGGCTGTATTGTCAAGAATTTCACTTTGGAACATGGTTAATGGTTCAATCCCACTCTAAGGACACTTGGCTATAAGATGAACTTCTTCAGTTTCCAGCATCCAGTTTCACTCACAGGTTATTGATTAACTCATAGTTATAGTATAGAGCACTAGCTAAGTGTCCTTAAAGTGAGATTGAACCTTTAACCATGTTGTTCCAAAGCAAAATTCTTAACGATACAGTCATGCATGCACTTAGGGCCATATTGCACCTGTAGTTATACCTGCACCTAAACAGATTTCATGCAACTTCCAACTACCAAGACATTATATAGGCTTCTGCATCGTTTCCATCTAACAAATTTCACTTAAAATGCAGATGTCAACTTGAAGCTAAAGTAAAAGGCAATTGCTTAAGGTGCAATGGGCTGGGAACAAACAAGGACCCATATAGTCATGTGGCAAATTTATTAATTACATGATTATGCTTGTGTCCATATTCTCTTTCATTTGTTTCAGTCATCATAGCTAAGCCTATACTTGAGCACCATTTTCTCCACATAAGCAAATTTAATTGATACAAAATACTGAGCACTTGTATATTAAGAAATAGCTGAGTATTGGATGTATTACTTTATGTGTGCAGGTAAGAGATGAATCTGTTGGTGTGAACTGTATTTTTGAACCTGTTGTTTGTGAGGAAGGAAATAGAGTGACTTATTGATTGAGAAAACACACAGATCTTTCAAAATTTTACTAAGTCAAATCGGAGAACATTGAGACTTATAGTTGAGAGGATGTCTCTCTTATAGAGAGATGTATTACAAGTGATCCTCTTATAAGATTATCCAGCTGATCCTTGCATAGAGAGTAGATGTTAGAGTAACAGCAATACTTATAACAATCACAATGCTACCATCAACAATGGAAGAGGGTAAGGAGGAGGCAGAGGAGTTGAGGATGAAAATAACAACGATTTGGTACGAGAGATGATGAATCAAAGCTCCTAGAATTATGTGATTCAAATTACTTTACTAATTGTAAACAAATCTTATAAAACCAAACAGATAACTAACCAGGTTTGCATTACAGCAAACAGGTTGTATTTACCAAATGTATAGAATAGGCAGAGGGGCCTTACACACTAAATATTTCTATTGTTAGGAATGCACCCTTGATGCATGTCAGTGGTCACTGGCTTTAAGTTTAAGAAAGAAATATTTAGAAGCAGAAATCTATTAGAAAGAAGATATGGAATTTAAAAGATATTTCAGTTAATTCAAATCTCCAAACAGAACTAAGTGATACTTTTGACAGAAAGGAAGAAATAGAGGAATGCTGATAGAAAGGAGGACTGGATGTTCATAAGAAAAAAACAAGGCTATTCTGATTTGAACAGGACACCAATCATAGAATAGGCAACATGATTGTATAGTTGTAGAGTAGAAAGAGTTATTGAAGCAAAATGAATAAGCTTATAATAAGTGAAGAGAGTTGCTGTTGTTGTTTAAGCTAAGTCGCTCCTAAATGAGCTGATGATATGATCAAAGTCTTTCAGGTCCAACATCTTTTCCTGATGTACCCCAAACTGCATTATCCAATTTATCCATCAATTTTCATTTTTAGTTGATTAGCTGCTATTCCTCACAGGTAATCCAACTGTTTAGAGGCTCCCTCTTTGGTCTGTGGCAGAATGTGTGTTTGTATCAAGCAGTTAGTCAAACACAAGGCATTAGGAGTATCGCACCAGAGGAAAAACCAGATCCTCCCTTCATCATCATCATCATTTAACATCTTTAGCAATTGGCAAAACTTATCATTTGGTGTCATTTTAATGTCCATTTTACCATGCTTACATGGGTCAGAGGGATCCATATAGATTGTCTATAGCTGGATGGCCTTCCTGTTGCCAACTCTCACCTGCTTCCATCATCATCATCATCATCGTTTAATGTCCGCTTTCCATGCTAGCATGGGTTGGACGATTTAACTGAGGACTGGCAAACCAGATGGCTGCACCAGGCTCCAATCTGATCTGGTAGAGTTTCTACAGCTAGATGCCCTTCCTAACGCCAACCACTCCGAGAGTGTAGTGGATGCTTTTACATGCCACTAGCACGAGGTCTAGTCAGGCGGTACTGGCAGCAGCCATGCTCCAATGGTGCTTTCTATGTGCTACCTGCACAGGAGCCAGTCCAGCGGTACTGGCAACAACCTCGCTTGAATGTTTTTTTCACATGCCAGCAGCTCAAGTGCCAGAAGGTGATGAAGGTAGCGATCACGCTCAAATGGTGCTTTTTTATGTGCCATCAGCATGGAGGCCAGCTTGTTGCTCTGGCAACGATCACGCTCATATGGTACTCTTAGCGTCCCACTAGCATGGATGCCAAAAGGCCTTACACAATATTTTTCTCTGTAATCTAGTTTAGTGGAGCTAGGTTAAGATGAATGACAGTTTATGAGAGCTTTGCAAGCCATATTTACAAGCATTCAGTTGGTTATGATAAGTGTTCCAGTTGATCCAGTCAAGCAAACAGCCTGCTCGTGAAATTAGCATGCATAGGCAGGGTAGGGTAGTGTGGTAAGAAACTTGTTTCCCAACTACATGGTTCTGGGTTCAATCCCACAGCATGGCATCTGGGGCAAGTGTCTTCTACTATGACTTCAGGCTGACCAAAGCCTTGTGAATGGATTTGATAGATGGAGATTGAAAGTAACACATCGTATGTGTGTGTGTGTCTGTCTGTCTGTCTGTCTGTCTTTCTGTTTATCTCCCACCACCACCACTTCACAACCGGTGCTGGTGTGTTTACATCCCCACAATTTAGCAGTTCAGCAAAAGAGACTGCTAGAATAAGTACTTGGCTTTAAAAAAAAGGATCATGAGGTTGATTTATTCAATTAAAAACCCTTCAAGGCAGTACCCCAGTATGACCACAGTCTAATGACTGAAACAAGTAAAAGACAAACGATAAATGGCTGAGCATTATGCAGACACATGTACCCTTAGCATAGTTCTCTGAAAAATTCAGCCTGACACAGAATATAACAAAGCTGGCCTTTGAAATACAAGTACAACTTATTTTTGCTGGCTGAGTAGACTGGAGTAATGTGAAATAAGGTGTCTTGCTGAGGGGACACAACAAGCCACCAGGAATCAAATTCATGACTTTACAATCGTAATCTGAATACACTAACCACTGACCCATGTACCTTCACTGCAATCCAAGTAGAAAAATGAGGTTAACATGGTTTGGCTGTATGGTAAGAAGCTTGCTTCCCAACCAAATGGTTCCAGGTCCAATCCCACTGTGTGGGCAAGTGTCTTCTACTATAGCCTCAGGCCAACCAAAGTCTTGTGAGTGAATTTTATAGGTGGAAACTGAAAGAAGCCGGTTGTATATATATGTGTGTGTGTGTATGTGTGTGTCTTTGTGTCTATGTTTGTCCTCTCCCACCATCACTTGACAACCAATGTCGGTGAGTTTATGTCCCTGTAATTTAGCAGTTCAGCAAAACAGACCAAGAAAATAAGTGCTAGGCTTAAAAAGAATAAGTTCTTGAATTGATTGGGTCAACTAAAACTCTTTAAGGCAATGCTCCAGCATGACTACAGTGAAATGACCGAGATAAGTAAAAGAATAAAAGAATGGTTATCATTAGTAACAAGCAAGTGAGGAGATTAGTTTTGGTCTAAGCTTTTACACACTTTCTAGTCATTGCAGTTTTTAAGACTAAGAAGTAGAGTTCAAGATTGATGGCCCTGGTGGACTTTCATAGGCTGATGATTTGGTTTTTGTAGCAAAATCTATGGATGAGTTACAAGTAAACATTCAAACTCTCAAAACATGAGCATAAAAGACCAAATTAAGAAAGGTAGTTGCTGAGAGAAAACACAAAGTTCCAGTGCCATTGGGGAAATTGTCTTTTTCAACAAATCTGGAAAATTTCCAAGCAGTAGGCAGGGCTTGAGAAAGATGTTAATATATTATGATAGACGCTGCGTACATGCATACATTAATACATAGATACATACATACACACACACCAATACATATATTTACCCTTTTACTTGTTTCAGTCATTTGACTGTGGCCATGCTGAAGCACTGCCTTAAAGAGTTTTAGTTGAACAAATCACACCCAGGACCTATTCTTTGTAAGCCTAGTACTTATTCTATCGGAATCTTTTGCCGAACAGCTAAGTTACAAGGACATAAACACACAAACATTGATTGTCAAGTGATGGTTGTGGGACAAACACTAACACAAAGACACACATACATTTATACACACACACACACACACACATATATTCACAAAACGTGCTTCTTTCAGTTTCTGTCTACCAGATCTTCTCACAAGTCTGTGGTTGGCCCAAGGCTATAGTAGAAAACACTTGCCCAAGATGCCATGCAGTGGGACCAAACCTGGAACCATGTGGTGGGGAAACAAAATTCATATCACACACCCATGCCCGTGCCATATGTAACTTTTAGAATACTGAGGAAGGAAAGGGGGTGTGGGTGTGAGGAATGTGTAGCTCTAGGGAGAGGGGGGTTGTTGGTAAGTTGACGACAGTTGTTCACAAATATTTCTACAAACATGCTCCAGATGAGGTAGATTTCAATTATATCAGAATTTGATGTGAAATAAATTTTTTGAAAAGAAACGTGATGGGTGACAGTATGAATATGTGCTATCCCACCAGTTTCTATATTCATATTAAATTCTGATATAATCATAATCTACACACTTGAAAGGAAGTTGTCAAAACTTTCATCTAAAAATACCCATTTCCCCAAAAGTCATGAGGAAACAAAGCCAACTCATGAATTTTCTGAAGCTTCTCTCCACACTCTCCTGAAAAAATTTTCATACAACAAATACAGATATAATAAGAATCTACACCATTTGAAGCATATTTGTAGAAACTTTCATTAACAAATATCCATTTTTTTAGATGTTACAAGGAAACAAAGTCAATGGGGCACATTTGTGTATGTATACCCATTGCTTTAACATAAGTAATACTAAGATTATATTGTTTTTATATCATTACATATCAGTTTGGTTCACTTCACTTTCATTTTATATCTCTTATTATAAAAGGCAGATTTTATCTGCCTCCCTTTGTATCTTATAAATTGTAATTGAAGAAATCCTATATTGTAGATTTCTACAATATAGGATTTCTTCAATTACAATTTACCTAGCATTTTTAAGAGTAGAATGCATCGGGTCATGCCAGGTCCAGTTTTTAAAATTTTAACTCCAATTAAGCAAAATTTACAGAAAACTCACATTCTGGTGTGTATGTCAAATGCTTTTCTTAGTCTGGTTTACAGCACACGCAAACGCACACACACAGTGTGCTACGAATAAAGTGAAAGTAATTCAGTGTGTTGACAGGTAGACAATAGAATGCGGTGACGATGGTGATGTAATATTTGTTTCTGTCTATGACGCTGATAGATACATGAGTAAAATGTATGGGAAGCTAAGACATAAGAGTGAGTGAAAATGTTCTTGGAAGAGAGTAAATAGCAAGAGAGAGTGATTTGAGGAAGACTTTACATTAAATAACCGTAGTGGCTTGTGTTAGTAATAAAGTAAACATACACTCATACATACATACATACATACATACATACATACATACACACACACACACACATACACACACACATACATACATACACACATACATACATACACACATACATACATACATACATATACATACATACATACATATACATACATACACACACACATACACACACACACAGTATTGAAGCTTGAGAACAATCAGATACATTTGCAACACATCTGTTGAAAATATTATTGTTCACACACATACATATACATATATACATACAGACAGACAGACAGATAGACACACACACACACACACACATGATCCAGCATGGCCACAACCTCAAGGCTGAAACATATAAAAGAATAACAGAATATAAATGTGTGCATGTGTGTGAGAGAGAGAGTGTGTGTGTATATGTATGTATGTATGTATGTATATATATATAATAATGCGGTTTTTTTCAACAGCTTGAACTAAATGTCAGAGGGGAATGGGATAAACTACTTATATTAACTTGCTATAAAAGCAGGTAGTAATTTTATCTTGTCCTTATTCATAGTGCAAGTTTTGAAGAGTGCATTTCGATTTTAACAGCTATTTTTTTCAAAGCTATGTTGGAAGTAACAAAGGAGCATATTTGGCATATTTTGCTTTATGAGTTCAATAAAGACAACAACGCAACGGAAAGTACAAGAAATATTAATGCAGTATATGGGGATTGGACAATAAGCGTAAGACAGTGTCAATGGTGGTTCCAGAAATTCCAAGCCATAAACTACAGCCTAGAAGACGAGCCTCATCCTGAAAGATCTGTAGAACTCGACAAGGACATCCTGAAAACCCTGGTGGAACAAAATCTCATCGTAACTGTTGAGGAACTAGCAGAGAAGCTTGGATTTGGTCATTCAACCATTCATTGAGACCTGTGTGCTATCGGAAAAGTCAGCAAATTGGGTCAATGGGTTCCTCACGAACTTTCCGAGTCTAATTGCATGCAGAGAGTGAATGTATGCTTTTCTTTGCTGTCACATCTCACCACTACTGCGCTATGTGTATCTATATATATAAAACTGTAGTTGTGTGAGTGTCTGTCCCCTTCGATTTAGATTCCTAACTACTCCCACATTTTGCGGTGCAGTTTAACCAAATTCGGGTAGCTTATATTCGTGATTCATATCGAGCCCGTCTGAGTATTAGCGCGCGTCTACGATGAGTCTACGATTTTAAAAATAATTTAACATCATTTTTTATTCCATTTTAATGCATAATTTTTCGTGTGTCGATGGCGGCGGAGTTGGCGTCCACGCTCACACCTGCACCTGTGGGGAAGGGAGTGTAAGGAAATCAACGTCGTAATGCGTTGTCAAGGAGACCAGCGTTCTTTTAGAACAACGACTTCATGGCTTGAAGACACCAAAACAGAAATGGCTAAGAAAGCGTCTACATGAGTCTACGATTTAAAAAAAAATTTACCATCGTTTTTTTCCATTTTAATGCATTTTTTCGCTATTATATAAGGGAAGTAACTCTCTAAAAATGTCTACGATGAGTCAACGATTTTTAAAAAAATTTACCATCATATTTTTTCCATTTTTTATGCATTTTTTGCTATTTTTTGGCTATAACTCTCTAAAAATGCTTATATAGTTATTTCCCTTACAAACCCGAGCAACGCCGGGCGATACTGCTAGTGTAACAATAATATCTAATTATATGTTGTATATAAACAAAGAATGTACTTCTTTCATTCAGTTTGCATGGAAAGGGTGACAATAATGTGAATGAGATGGGCTCAGTTTTTCACTACACATAAATGTAAATAAGATAACAGCATTTATGATGATATCGTGTTTAATAACAAATACTGGTTGTGTTAAAAATACATTGGTGTGTGTGTGAATATTCTTATATATATATGTATATATATATATATATATATATATATATATATATATATATATATATATATATATATATACTTGGAGCTAGCCAGATTGGAGCAATCTCGAGAATAATCAGCCAAAATTGCGAGGATAATCTGGTGCTTGACTGAGGATAGTGGGCTTCGAATGACCCATCCTTGTTTTCTTTGTATCGTCTATCTGGATGTTTTGTTGTCCCTTTTTGTATCACCTAGCTGTCCAGATATTTTGTGTTCTTGTCCCATTTTGTATTATATATATATATGCATATATATATATATATATATATATATATATATATATATATATATATAATATATATATATATAGTAGATAAAATAAAATGAAGAACAAACACAAAAAAGAACAACAATGCGAGGACATGGTACATGTAAAGTATTAGCAGATACTCAGGGGAGGAAAGAAAGGTGGTTTTATGTTTCGTACAAAGCTCTTCTTTGGAAACAGGAGAAATAGAAAAGGAAGATGGATGTAAAAAAATATATATATATTAAAATTTATTGGCAGTATTTAGGCAATAATATTTCATTGTTTTATAAATGCATGCTCTTTTCAACATAATTGCATTTCATCTTATACCTCTACTTTACTTTTTCCTTTATTGATGTTTGGGCTTCATTCATGTTGCATGTCTTACCAGCATTCTTCCTACATGCATGCCATATGTTTATACTTATGCATATACACTATTTGATATACAATAAATTGATATCAAACCAATGTAGAACATGCTGTGTTGACACTTGTCTTCATATAATAAAATGCCATGTCTTAGAACTTAAAAAACTCTAAAGGGCAAGTAGGGTATTTTTGAAGAGTAAGAGGAAGGAATAGGATTGGTGTGTGAGCTGGGTAGCTAAGGGAAGTGGGAAAGGATTAGTAACAGATATGTTTCTTTATTAGCCACACAGGGCTGCATACAGACAGGACAGATTACAAAGTAGAGCTTTTCTTTTTTTGGAGAAAAAAAAGTGGGGTAGGTTTTCGATCAAAGGGGATCGCAAAAGGGAAAGAAGAAAAAAAAAGGAAAAACAAAGGAAAAGAAAAAAAGGACTGATATAAAGTGTAACTAAGTAAAGTAGCAGAGGGTTAATAACTTTGCATAGATGTCATTCAGAGAGAAATGTTCTTCTGTTCATCCACACACTCACTCTCTCTCTCTCTCTCTCACACACACACACACACACACACAAACTGTTTAAGCCAAAATTATCCAGTAATACCCAAAGTATTTCCTCTTCTTTATTTAGTATTTATGCGCAGGCATAAAGTAGTTATCATCTGCTAATTGTTTAGTCTTATCACTTTTGTTTCACCAACATTCGTCCGCAGTCAACATTGAAGGTGAAATGCCTTATTAAAATGAAAAAAATATTCATTTCTTCTTTTACTACTTATGAAATTGTACTCAGCCAGTCATCTATCACAAAGTTAGAAAAACGTCTAAACAAGAAATTGATATCATTTAGACTTATCAGTCTTCAGTGTTATATTTGTTGGTCAATGTTCTGTTCACAAAGAAGCCATCTAAAATTTTAATAAAAGATAAAATACCTTTTTAAAATCATTAAAAAATATTCAGCAAAATCATATCAACTTATCTCTTATATAAAGTCATGGGTGATGGTAACTGCATATTTGAAGCTGTATCACTCTTACTCAAAAGCAGCTGCTATTTCAACTGGTTGATGTATGAGAGACAATTCATTTATACCAGAATACCCTTGATTCTGTCTGACTCTGAAATGCTGTTCATATTCAAAAGGCTTTTGTTCCCAGTAAAACTTAGTTAGGACTTAAAATAAATATCAGGAACAAGCTTCATCTGTCATTGAACTAAAACTTGCAGAACATTGTTTCTCTCGTGGGCAACTGTATGTGGCATATACAAAAGTTGGAAATCCACATGATATTTTTTCATATTTGAGGAGCTTAATTTCAAAACTGGTATAAATGCATATTTGGTCAATTTCATGGTAACCATTAAAACACAGTCTGCAAGTTGCTGGCTTTATGCATGTGAAATTTTTTTCAGTAAAACTGAGGTAAATGCCATATAGACAGTAGGCGAAACTTAGTCTTCCAATCAAAATCAGATAAATTAAAGTTGTTGCTTTAAACAATTAATCAAAAGTCATTCCAATGCATATATCTGGTTTTGAAAGTAAGCTCATCATCTGTTCCTTCTGGAAAAAACACATAACATTGTTTAAAAGTGTGTCTACATGTGTTTGTGTGTGTGTGTGTGTGTGTGTGTGTGTGTGTGTGTGTGTGTGTGTGTGTGTGCATGTATCTGCATGTATGTGTGTATGATTGCGTATATATATATATATATATATATATATATATGCACACATGTGTATGTAAGTCTAGTTTATTCCTTGAATTGAGACTTAGTCCTTTTGAAATGAACCTACCTGAAACGACCTCTGCTTCTATGATATAAACTTTCTCTTTTGAAAGGATCTAAATCAAAGCATTCTATTAAAATTTTAATTTAATTTATGTTTGAAATACCATCTTAATAATGACTAGATTATTTTATTAAATTCCTTATTTCCAAAACTAATTGAAACAAAGGCGGTGTATTTCAGCATAAATATGGTAACAAGAGAATTAACTTCTAAGAGTTACACATTTGATCTTTGAATCACTGATTTTTTTTATAGAATTAAAAACATCCTTTGTAAACAAATTGCTCAGAGCTCAATGGATCATTTATACAATGTGCATCTTTTAACTTCTATGCAGTAATTCAAGTGGGGATACACTAGAGAGATATTACAATGCCATCACAAAGTTAACAGTCTACTCCAAATTACGAGAAACTTTCAAAATATTCAGTAATATTTCCACTGAATAAGCCTCTACATGGTCACTTGACCTGCTAGAAATAGCAACCAAATTTCCTCGAATCACACCCCATTATCTTAATATGAGATGGATACATTGGATTGTGTAATCCTAGATCCCCATGAAAGAGCTAATTGGAATGGGTGTGGGGATAAAGAACAATAACAATGACACTAACAACAGAAGTGACTAATAATATATCGTTGCATCTATAAACATCAAGGTCAGGTAAATCATTGAGAGTAACTACTTTTACCTAGATACAGTGTAACATTGTTTACTGGATGAATTGACGTCAGTCAATCAGTCGATAGACTAACTCTCTTTCAGTTCATTCATCTGCCATCTTTTAGACATTAGACTATGATCATGCTAGGGCACTGGCTTGAAGAGTTTTTGTTGGACAGATTGGCCCCAGTACTTGGTTTTTAAGTCTGGTACTTAGTCCATCAGCTTCTTTGATCTGCAGAGTCACAGGAATGTAAACAAACCAAGACCTGTTGTCAAGTAATGAAGGGTGACAAAGAACATAAACACAAAGTCACAGACACATACACACACAAACACACACACACACACACACACACACACACACACACACACACACACACACACACACACACACATGCACACATACATGTATGACAGGCTTCTATACAGTTTCCATCTACCAAGTTCACTTACAAAGCATTACAGAATGGAATTAATTTATCATTGATACAGCAAATATTCACAAAATAAAAAACTTTGATGTTGTAAGTGGTTATTACTAGATTTAAAAGAAATGACTGTAGAGTTTTCTGATATTGTATGTAGAAGCTGTTTGCTTCCTTAATATTCTTAATAATCATTATTCTCAGAAATGGCTGAGTTGCTAGCACATCAGACAAAATGCCCTACAGTATTTAGTTATAGCTTTCATTGTTCTAAGTTCAAATCACACTAAGGGCAACTTCACCCTTCACTCTTCCAGGAATCAATAAAATGAAGTATCAGACAAGTAGTGTTTGATTCCTATAATGCATCTTAAATGTGAATGGAATTATAATAGAAGATCACAGCAATCTCACTTCAGTTTTTCCTTCTAGCCACTTATGATATGACATCCATGGATATGTCGTCAATGTTGATCAATAGTTCAATGAGTCTACAGTTGTTTTGGTGACGGGGTTGGAGGTTCTGTATTAGCTTCATGAATATGGAAATATCAGTCAATAAACCTTTCTTTCTTGAGAGCACTGGAAAACTACTTATAATAATAATAATAATAATAATAATAATAATTATGTTGATAATGATTATGATCATGAAGCGGATTTCTTACCTTAAAGTTGATCAGAGCAACACTACTATTTGAATGGTAACAATTAGACTGCTGCTGCTGCTGCTACTACTACTACTACTACTACTACTACTACTACTACTACGAAATTTGACATCATTTGACTAAAAGTAATCATTATTATTGTTGATAGCAATGTGGCTGCTGGCAAGTTTCTTGGTAACAGCATGTATAGATAATATTGAATGAAACAGAAGATAGATTCCATTTATGAAAGTCATCTTAATGTTTCGTTTATTATTTTAGAATATTTACTGTTTATTTGGCTAATTTTCACCATCATCAGATTGTTTGCAATTAAGGTAAGATAGGCATTTAGCTGAAGCAGTCACCATCTCTGTATTGACACACCATGAATATTCAATACATTTATGAATATAAAATATACATTAAGCAGTATATAAAGTACTTTGATCTTACAGTTGTGGATTTAAAGAGAGAGAAGGAGATGGGTCAAGGAAATATTGAAAGAGTATAAATTTTATGGATCTTATAAAATTAAACTATAAAGATGTATTTATAAAATTTATAATATATATAAAATATACTTTTTTTTACATCATTCTTAACACAAGACAATTAAGAAAAGTGAATATTAAATAGTTGATGGTAATGATGCTGACGGTGAGATAAATAAGGATGGAGTGAAACTGAATGATGATAATAATAATGAGTACAAGAACCAGCTAAGGGAATACATCCAGTATCTATAGGTTAACTAGTAGAATCAAATCAATGATTTTACTGTCTTCTTCAATTTCAACTTCATGTTTCTGTATGAGGAAAGAAAAAAATGCTTCCCTTATCCAGGGATTATATGACTAACTTCTCACAGACATCTCCTAAGAACTACTTTCAAATAGTTTTGTTTCACTTTACTTCTGCTACCCACTTAATAGAGCTGATAGTTGTTTTTGTGGATTTTTTTCCTTTTAGATAACTTCTAAAATCATGTTTTAACAATTGCTGGTATAATGTTGTTTTTTTTAAATATGTCTAAATAAGGCATGCATTCACATTCTGTATCATTTTATTCTCAGTTCCTTGATATTGATTATCTGACAAGTGTGGAGGTGATGATGGGAGATTATTGATTAATCTTCTAAGAATGTTACAGGTAGAAAGACTCTACTGGAAATTGATATAAAAATGTATTTCAAAATTTGAAAAAAATAAAAATGTTATGGTTGACATTTCACCATTCTGATAATAGGAATAGTATTTCCATTGAATTGTAAGCATCAGGTCTCTCTGCTGCTAAGAAAGTCTTACATCAAATATTTTTATTGAAAGAGTGTACCACACATAAAGTCTATACCTGGCTGCTAATTAGTAACTAATTAACTTTAGACTGGGTCATAACAAAGAAGATAATGTTAATAATATCAGCAAGTTAGGGATAACAGAATCTATTACATTTATAATTAATGCATTAATGATGTGAATGTCTGACAAAGCAACATATTATTGAATGACAACAAGCTGGTAGCTCACTATCATTAAAATGGTTAACCATGAGGAAATAGGCTATTACAAGCATCTAGGAGTTCTTTACTAATTTATTTCTTGAAAATAAAATATTCACCAACTTGTCAAAAAGAAGCAATATTTATTTTATCAATTCTGAATATAATGAATTAAACCCCAATCAATGTCCATTTACATTCAACTTTCAGAATTTGAAATATTACATAAACGCCAGCCCCAACATTTATTTAAAATTGAATTAATCACTGAATCTAACTCTTAGAAGGAAAATGTTTTATGAAACTTATATAATATTTTTATATTCTTGAAAGCCACGATTAATCTATAATTCCAATTATCTTGAGCTGCTAATTCAAATTCCATATTTCATATGGAATCAATTTACTAATTGATAGTGTATGGTAGTAATCACCTACATTTCAGTAATCTCAAAATTGCTAGCCAACAAATCAAATCAAAACCAATGGTTAGTGAAAAAAAAATACATAAATTCATTATTGATATGATATGAAGAGTGAGAAGGGATCAAGGTTTTTAGGGCTCTGTGATACAAACAAACTAACCAACTGCAACACTAACCACAGATATCTAGCCATCTACCTGTCAGGTGGACATGTGAACGAAATTGACTAGATATTCACCAGGATATGGGATAAGTAGCTTAGTTGTGAAAAATTAACCACTCAGTATAGATTACTGATCAGTAGCCTTACATGTACCACTCAGTATTGATTATAGATCAGTAACCTTACAATAAGAGTGAGGTAGACTCAGAGACTCAAAACAACCTGGCAAAGGAAGATATAGAAACTGACCAGACCTAGGTTTAGAAAAGTACTTGCTGACACATGAGATGGGAGAGAGAAGCTAATAGAGACTTACACAGTAGAGAACAACTAGGCATCCCTATGAGACAACCTGCCTTGAGTAACAGACCAGATCTATGTCTGTAACAGAGTTCCAAGATGGAAGGTAACATGATGGTGGAATAAAATTGCAAGTAGAGCCATCTATATATATAAAACTGAGAATGAGTGTCTGTTTGTCTGTCTGTATGTGTGCATCATTAAACCTCAAAAACTATGCAAGCAATTTCATTCAAATTTTACACATGCCTTACTTAGGGTCCATACAATGTCATGGGCCAAAAAATATTTCAACTTCTTGCCTAATGCAAGCCCAGAGCAAACTCTTATCTCTCACACTCTTTCAGTATTACGTGTCAAAAGTGAAACAATAACATCTCTATTGTAATGTGATAATATTTTCAGTTTCATTTCTATTACTTTCACTATGATATATTTATGCATGTATATGTATGTATATGTGTGCATGTATATGTATGTATACATATATATGTATATATATATAAGTATATATATATATATATATATTTATGTATATATATGTTTATATTTATGTATATATATATATATGTATATCTATGTATATATATGTATGTATATATGTGTATATATATATGCATATGTATGTATATATGTGTGTATATATATATATATATGTATATATCTATATATATTATATATTTGCACATATATATTTATGCAAATATATATATGTATGTATATATATATGTATATGTATATGTATATATATTTATGTCAGGTCACTTTCGAGTGCTACTGGTAACATGTAACCCAGCACAACCTGTTGCATGGTCGGGTCGTCAGCGACTAAACTGACAACCCCACCAAGCTTGCTTGGGGAGGAGGGTGTTAATTGGACACCCTGCGGGATGAAAAACAAAACCCGTCAAAGGGTGGAGGAACTCTTGAGAGTCAATGGCCATCCAATAAATGTCTTAAGGCTGTATCATGTGTGGGGACATAGAAATAATCAGACTGAATACCCAATCGCACGGTTAAACCATTGGGAGTGAAGGACTCCTAGCCTTTGTTAGGGCATCCTTCTAGGAGAAGGTAACTCAGGTAACTGGGATAACTCCGACATAAAACCTGCGGCTCAGTGGTTACCGATGATGTTGACTTGTTCTTCTTTTCGGATTATGGCTGCTGTTGCTTTGTGAGTGGGATTGACTCAGTGCACAGCCTATCATCGCTTTAAAAAAAATCTTCTTACACAGGCATTGCATGATAACAACATTGATTAAGCTTCGTGCAATGGCCATACTCAATAACGAGGGGGCAGCATATATATGCATATTCATATATATATATATATACATAGCTGCAGATGTCGCTGTGTGTTAAGAAGCTTCCTTCCCAACCACATGGTTCCGGGTTCAGTCCCACTGCGTATCACCTACTATAGCCTTCAGCCGACCAAGGCCATGTCAGTTGATTTGGTTGACAGAAGCTGAAAGAAGTCTGTTCTACATATATATATATATTTATGTGTTTGTATTTGTGTATGTGTTTTTTACTCCCCCCCCTCACATCGCTTAGAAACTGATGTTGGTGTGTTTACATCCCCATAACTTAGCAATTCATTGGAAGATATCAATAGAATAAGCACTAGGCTTACAAAGAATATATCCAGGGGTCGATTTCTTCAACTAAAAGATGGTACTCCAGCATGGCCACACTCAAATGACTGAAACAAGTAACAGAGTAAAAGAGTAATATTTAATATATATATAATATATATATATATATATATGGATATATGTTTATATATATATATATATATATATATATATATATATATATATATTATATGTAGAAAAATACAAACTGGGACAAGAACGTAAAACATTTAGAAGACGATACAAAAAACACGGACGAGACATTCGAAGCCTTTAATCTTCAGTCAAGAACCGGATCATCCTAGCAATTTCGATCAGCCGAAATTGCTAGGATGATCCGGTTTTTGACTGAAGATTAAAGGCTTCGAATGTCCCATCCGTGTTTTTTGTATCGTCTTCTAAATGTTTTACGTTCTTGTCCCAGTTTGTATTTTTCTACATATAATATATATAGCGGCGTCTGTACCCTCGTTGGCCTTATGTAAGTACATATATATAAATATTTATATATATATATTTATATATAAAATGTAACATAAACGCAATAGAGGACAATAAAACATTTGTTTTGAATTGGAGAAACCGGTGAATGGTATATGAAAAATATGGAATAAAGTAATGAAAACTGATTTTTCCAAACACTGAACGACACAAGCAAGATGTTAAATGACCAGAACATGTAGTAAACTCTTGTGCTAGAGAAAAACCCACCCAAACAGTAAAACAGGCATAAAATGGTGGTAGTGATATAAGGTGGGATGTAAAATGTTTATATTTACTTTAGGGCTCTCTCACTCATTATGTTTATGTTATGTCTCCATCTACCACTCCCCATCTCTCTCTCTCTCTCTCTCTCTCTCTCTTCTCTCTCTTCTCTCTCTTCATTACCCTCCCATCTATTACTCTATTTCACTACCATTATACTGCTTGAGTAACAATAGATGACTCAGTCCTTAAACAACCCTGATTATTATAACACATCTTTATCATTACCAATCACTTACTCTCTATTTCTCTCTCTCTCTCTCTGTCTCACACACACACACACACACACACACACTTCCATTACTCCCTTTTCCATTACCCTGTTTCCCTCCAATCACTCTTTTGTCACTACGTTTAATATGCTGTTTTTCTTTTCAATCTCACTATCAACAACCTATACATCACTCCCTGTTACTATCTCTCTCTTCTCTGTCTTTCTGTAACTCCTATCATCTTATTTCTTCTAGCTTATTCTCTCTTCTGTCATCTTCTTGATCTGGTTCTCTGTCTTCTATTGATCTCCCTTCTATTCACCCTCTCAGTCATGGTGCTTTGAACAACCAGAATCTGTACTGAGAAGACTATTAGACTTGTTGGGTAGAAAACAAGCTTCTTGCACAAGTGCCACAATAAAAGGTATCCAGTACAGTCAGTATCATGATTGGCAAAAGAACAGAGATAACATAGAGTAGAGAGAACTCTTTAGTCATACCAGGGAAAGATAACATCTCCAGTGCTGGTGCCACAATAAAATGCACACTGTACATTCTACAAAATAGTTGGCATTAAAAAGAGAATCCACCCAGTGAAAGCATGCCCAAAATTAGAATGTACAAGGAAAATGTAGTCCCTGACTCACCTAGAAAAGAAGAAGAGCCATGACAACCTGTCCAACCCATGCCAGCATTAAAAACAGACAGATGACAATAACGACAACAATAATGACAATGAACACTTTTATATACAATAAACGGCATATGTTAAAGCATATTATGTCTATTAATGAGACCAAAAATCTGAAACTTTTGTTTCAAATTTTGAGACAGGCCAGCATTTGTAGGAGAGGGAAAGTTGATTACATCAATCCTAGTGTTCAACTCGTACCCAAAAGGATGAAAAGCAAAGTCAACCCCAGTGGTATTTAAACCCAGAACATAAATTCAGATGAAATGCCGCTAAGCATTTTGCCCAGCATTCTAACAATTCTGCCAGCATGCCACCTTAATGCACTAAAATAATAGTTTCAAATCTTGGCACAAGGCCAGCAAGTTCGGGAGAAGGAGTAAGACGATTTTGTTAACTCCAGTCTATAACTGGTACTTATTTTATTGACCCCAAAAGAATGAAAGGCAAAGTCAACTTTGGTGGAATTTGAACTCAGAATGAGAAGACAGCTAAAACACTGCTAAGCATTTTGCCTGGCATGCTAACGATTCTGCCAGCTTGCTGTCTTAATGCTGTGGAATATTAAAAAAACTGTAATAGTAACATACCATTCTATTCTATGTTAAAACTGTTTCATCAATATCTACTGGTATGGTTTCTGTAGTCAAGGCTTTTTTTATAACTCCAAGATATTACTGAGACTGTTTTGTGGCAAATTTAGACTCGTTTGTGTTAAACAAATACTTATTCAATGATATATTTGATTGGTAAGTTAGTACTAACATATTTAATGTATGAAGATAACTAGAAGCAAATATACAGTGACTAAAATTATATTAGTCAGTGATAAATATTATTTTCGTTTTTCCAGCAAACATAATAAACATATCCAGACGTTTTTTTGCCATCCAATTCTATATTTTTGAGATGAGGAATTTATATTATGTACACTGTTTACATTAGCTGGTGTGATGTCCTCATCTTGATAGTTGCTTTCTCTAAGTTTCAGCCACTGTATACTCCAGCCTTCTTCAGGCGTCTTGCAGATAAAGCCATTGGTTAATGCAGTGCACCCACCTAGAGTTTCTGAGTCCAATTCCAGGCAAGGAACTGAGGTAAACCACAAGACACCTGAAGAAAGGCAGGAGCATACAACAACCGAAACGAAGTGAAAGCAACAATCAAGGTGAGGACACTTCTCTAACTGATGAGAACAGTGTACATAATGTTTTATGTCTTCCTCTAACCTCAAATAAAGCATAACATTTATTGTACTTGTAGAAGTAAATATTTAAAAGTGTACATTTGATGATATAAGTAAAATAGAATTATCTCAAGATTAAATATTTCAGACACCACATGAAGTAAAATTTAATGTTGATGTATTTAATGAATGAAGTATAAAATATAAGTTATTGACTAATATATATTTATTACTATAGAATATTTTGAGGTTAATTGAAAGTGTTGAGCTGGCCAAATCATTAGCACTCCAGGCAAATTGCTTAGCAACATTTCATCTGTTTCTATGCCTTTCATCCTTTAGGGGTCAATAAAATAAGTAGTTGAGCACAAGGTTGATGTTATCAACTTGGACCTCTCCCCCAAAACTGCTGGCCGTGTGCCAAAATTTGAAACCAATATTAATACATTATTATTTATAGTTTTATTTATTTTGAGTTCAACTATTAAAAATGAATTAATTCATTCATTTATTTTAATGGGAATAAGGTTGCCTGAAATATTTTCAGGCAAGTGCTCTTTTCACAATTCATGTTTTATGGATTCTTGGGTATGTAATATGAAGTGTAAAAATATTGTAGAACACTACAACTGCAAATTCTAAACCTACAATTATGGAAGAAATTCTTAAAACCATTGTTATATTGTTTCACTACAATAGGAAATTCAATAATCTTAATTGATAAAGCTTCATATTCTAAATACTTCACAGCTAATTTGTCTCTCTTCTAGTTATTGACATCCAGTTCTTAACCACATTTAAACAATTTTAGTGTTGCTAGAGATCTTCCATAAATTTCATGTCTAATTTAATAGCCCCCACCTATTGCTATTTAGTTAGACCAGCAGTTAATCTTAACTCATTATCATCTTCATTATCATCAGTATCATCATTGTTAACATCCACATCATCATTATTATCCTATTTATCATAATTATCTTCTGCTGTCAATAGAATATAATGAACTAAATGCTTATTGTTATAATGCAAGCTATATCACATGTATGCTTTTATAATTTACTTAAGACTGTATGCTTTTACTGAATACAGTTAGATAAAGAAGGATTCAAAATGCAGAACAATTCACTGGATGATAATATCTTCAGAAAACTTGTTTGTAACATCCTTGGCTATTTGCCATTGTTAAAAGATGTTATTAAGAAGACGGTCACAAGCTACTCCTGACAGCCAGTTAGCTAGAAGGAAAAGAAAATAATACTGAGTAGACCATTTCCTTGAAATTTATACATCTATCATTTTCTCTGTTTTTCTCTTGCCTGCATCTCAGTGCGAAGGAGAAGAGAATAGATTATGCAGAAAACTGCCAGGAAAATATATTGTTTTATATCTTGTCTATTTTCAGATTCATTCTTTTGATAGTTCATGAAAGAAACATTACCAGCTCTGTTTTACATATTTACATTTTTTAGTAAAGCAACATGCCGTAATATAGGAAGTACTCTTATGAATAAGAATAACAAGTATTTAGTTTATTTAAATATGTAAGCATATGTTCACTGTTTAATCCTAAATGAATTTGATATAATCCTTCTACTTTAATAATCCTCAAATCATTTTTTAAAAGCATCTCTAATATAAAGAGATAATATTGTCATTAGACTGACTGGGGCCAAGTGTGGAAGATATTATGTGTGATTTAGTTTGGTGAGGGTAACTTTCTTTTAAGCCATGACCTTTGCGTTTTGGTTTTCTGGAATACATAAACTGCTATTGCCATCTTGGATTAGTGCCAGCAATACAGAATTTGGAAATTCTTGAAAATGATACTGCCTTTCAAGAGTAAAACTGTAGACTATCTTAGCCGTAATATTTCATGCACTGATTTTTATGTTAATGTTGACAAATATTAATTGCTATTGTGAGATTTACTTTGGGATGCAGTGAAGCTATTATTGGGTGTTGCTGTTGAATCAGTTCATTGTTTACTATTTTTATTGAGTTATTCATTCTATCTTCAGTAGAAGATATGGACAATAGCTAGGTTTCTGTCTCTCTCTAGCTTTGTTTTAGTTTATTTCTTTTCTTTCTTATAATTTTGTTTTATTTTTGCATATATTTTAGTTTGGTTTTGACTAATTATTTTATTTCTGTTGTGTGTGAATGACGTGCACTTTTCTAGTTCATTAGTTTAGCTGTATGTGGATGGGGTGCGGCTGATGTTCCATGATGTCTTTTGAAATGTGTCATTTATTTTATTTTCATATGCATCTGCATTTAATTTATTCAATGTGTGTGCTGTTTAAGTGATTTGACATCTGTGAATATGGCTTCAGATTCTTTGTGAAAATGACTCCATCAAATGTTTAATAGTTTATGTGAACATTTTCCCTTTGATTTCCAATTGATCTGTGAGAATGATAAAGATGTAGGCGATGAAAAAATAATTGGGAAGCTATTTCATAAGAAATTTCCTTAGCTATGTTAAGATAAACATAAATACCTGGAGAGAAGTTATTGTAATCTGCCTGGTAAGATGTGTTGGATATTGATTAAGTTTATTTAGTGAATGGTAAGCGGGAATGGCATCTTCATATGTTGCTAATATTAAATATGCAAGGAATTTCAATGAAATTTCTTTCTCATGAAATGAAGAAGTCTGAATAGAAGATTTAAGCTGATATCATCAAGGTCTAAAGAGTTTTTTGATAAGCTTTTGGCAGTATATATATATATATATATATATATATATATATATATATATAATATATATATATATATATATATACATATATATACGTATATATATGTATGTATGTGTGTATGGATATATATATATATATATATATATATACATATATGTATGTATGTATGTATGTATGTATGTATGTATGTATGTATGTATGTATGTATGTATGTATGTATGCATGTGAGTTGTCTAAGAGAATAGAGATCAGTCACCATATTCCCTTACATATCAGCTAACTCTGATGATCATAAAGTTATATAATCAGTTAATTACCAAACATTCCATTGTATTCTTTATGTGAAACCGATTGGTAAGACCAGCCATGATGAATATTTGATACTTTACATTTCAGATAATATATATATATATGTTTGAACAGTAAAAATTACAGGGTGACTCAAGGGTTGAGAGTTTTATGTATTAGTACATTTAATAAGTACCACTACACGAAACTTTCAGATCCTGAGTCCCTCTGTACAATCTACTGATTAAGTAATATGTGTGTGTGTATAGAAAAATAATGTAAACAGCAGCTTGCAATGTTTCACCAAAAAGGAAAACTATAATCGTCACTAAATGTGACTACGGTGTTAGAAACACCTACATTAGCTCTTATTTCTAGCAACGTTGGTGTTTCTAACATCCTAGTCATCATCATCGTCATTTAATGTCCATTGTCCTTGCTGGCATGGGCTGGATGGTTTGACTGGCTGGCATGCTGGAAGGTTGCGCCAGGCTCCAGTCTGATTTGACATGGTTTTTTATGGCTGGATACCCTACCTAACACCAACCGCTCTGAGAGTGTAATGGGTATTTTTACACACCACCATCATGGGTGTCATTTGCATGACACTGGTATCTGCCACAACAGCAATTTTGCTCAGCTTGATGGGCCTTCTTCTCAAGTACGACAAAATGCCAAAGAGTTTGGTCATTGCCTCTGTGAGGTCCAACACCTAAAAGGAACTTGGCCATTTGGCCACCATGAGGACCAGTGCTCAAAAGGAACTCAGCCACCTTGCCTTCATGAGGCCTAACACATGAAAGGAACTCAACCACTTTGCCTCCATCAGGCCCCAATGCTCAAAAGAAACTCAGCCACTATGCCTCCATGAAGCCCAGCACTTGAAAGGAACTCAGCCATTTTGCCTCCATGAAGCCCAACGTTCAAAGGTTGATCTTTTATGTGTCACAAGCACATGTGCATTTGACTTGATGGGTCCTCTTAAGCAGTGTACATCACCAAAGATCTCAGTCACTAGTCATTGCCTCTGTGAAGTTCAAAATTCAAAGGTCATGTTTCACCACTTCATCCCATGTCTTCCTGGGTCTACCTCTACCACAGGTTCCCTCCACAGTTAGAGACTGGTACTTCTTTACACTGTTGTCCTCGTCCATATGTATCACATGACCATACCAGCGCAGTTGTCTCTCTTGCACACCACATCTGATTCCTCTTATGCCTAATTTTTCTCTCAAGATGCTTACACTCTGTCAAATATGCACACTGACATTGCACATCCAGCGAAACATACTGGCTTCATTTCTCTCAAGTCTATCCATGTCCTGTTATAACTCATGTTTCACTGCCATGCAGCATCAAACAATCTGCCCTTCACTCTGAGAGAGGGACACTTTGTTGCTAGCAGGGGTAGGAGCTCTCTAACTTTGCCCAACATAATCTTATTCTTACAGCTATGCTCTTGGAACATCCACCTCCACTACTAATCTGGTCACCTAGATACTGGAAGATATTTACTACTTCTAGCTTGCCCCACTGGTAGTTCATAGAGTCTATTTTCCATACATTCAGCATTTATTATGCCTGTGCACCTTCCACATACAAAAGTCTCTGTTAACCTTCCTTTGATGTTGCTGCACCTTTTGTGTGTCCAAAGCTTACACTGCATATTTATGGTGTTGGTACCTACACCTTTTCTACTGATTGAGCAGGGCCATCTCCCCAAGGGGATTTGTGATCTGTCTGCCTTCCTACTTACTATGACTTTGGTTTTTGCTAGGTTAACTCTAAGGCCCTTGTTAGCAAAAAATGCTAGGAAGACAGGCTGGTTCCTCTCAAATTCTTTGTGAACTCTTAAATAAATCTCCTTCTGTGTATATATATACTACCAAACAAACATGATTTTTATTGAACTCCTAATACTTTTTCTGTGTATGTATATAGATACTACCAAATAAACATGATTTTTATTGATCTCCTAATACTTTTTGTTAAATATTTTCTAAAAGACTTTCTTGTAAACTGTTTTTAACATTTTCTTATTAATATCAAAGAATGTATATATGTATTTTAATACTTTTGTGACAACCAGTACTTGACACAACAAAGCTTATACAAAGCTTTACATTTTACTTTTGACAATCTTTTTCTAAAAAAGTGAAACTGGTCCGAATAAACATCTTTAAAATTGCATTTTCAAACCTTCTTTTATATATATATATATATATATATATATATATATATATATATATATATATATATATATATATATATATATTATTAAGGTGGTGCCCCAGCATGACCACAGTCAGAGCAAAAGATTATGTGAATATTTTACAAGAATGTAGTGAATTCAGTAATGTTCATTAATTTCAATCAACATCTGTCTACCTATCTCATACTATGCATAGACAACTCTCCTCAAGGATCTTCTCAGACATTTTGAAATTAGTACCATGTTATTTCAAATGCTAACTGTAAATGGAAAATTCTGTTAGGTTCTTCATTTATATATATCTGAAAGATGAGTATGATTGAAGTATCAATGTTTACATTTACCTTTCATCATACCTTCACATCAGTGTTTGGTTTTTGAGAAGAGGATTTTTCCATCGTATATGATTTCTTACACTTTTGATCCATAGAGTATATTGGCCAGGATACTGGAGTAGGTGGCCAGGTCTTTTACCAATGGAGAAGTTCTTAAGCAGATCAGGCTGAAAATGTCGCTAGAAGCTAGGATCACCAAGCATAGATTGACATATTTTGGTCATATTATGCGGAGAAAATCCCTGGAGAAGGACATCATGCTCGGAATGGTCAGTGGCAAGAGAGGAAGAGACTGACCAAGAACTCGCTGGCTTGACACCATCAAGAGTGATACTGGAATGGACATAGCCAATCTGAAAGAAGCGGCCCAGGATAGAACTGACTGGAGGGCACTGATCCATTGAGTAACCGAGAGTCGACATCGACTGAGCGGATAGATAGATAGATGATTTCTTAAGTATAACATGATAATTAAGAGGCATGTAATGATATTTCTGAATGTACATTTAGCCTCAGTTAATATTGGTTTATTTGTTAAATTCTTTGTATAAACACTGAAACTGTCATTCAGTTTAAGATTGTTTCTGTTGCATTGTTCCATATGCCTGTGAGAAATGCTTATCAATAAAGGCTAGGATATTCTTAGCAAAATTAAATTTAACATTTAAAGAAAATGGTTGTGTGAACTTAGTAATGTTACAGAATATCTTCTCAGTGTGGATTGATATATGTATTGGGTCATTCCAGAAATAATGCGTTTTTTTTTCAATTGTATGAACTAAAATTTGGAGGGGAAACGGGATAAAATACCTGCACCAATTTGTTATAAAGGCAGGTAGTAATTTTATCTTGTACTTATTTTTAATGCAAATTTTGAAGAGTGCAGTTTGATTTTAACAGTTATTTTTTCAAAGCTATAATGAAAGTGACAAAGGAGCATATTTGGCATATTTTGCTTTATTAGTTCAATAAAGGCAACAATGCAACAGAAAGTGTGTGAAATATTAATGCAGTATATGGGGATTGGACAATAAGCATAAGCCAGTGTCAACGGTGGCTCCAGAAATTCCAAGCCAGAAACTACAGCCTTGAAGATGAGCTTCATCTTGGAAGATCTGTAGATCTCGACAAGAACATCCTGCAAACTCTGGTGGAACAAAATCCCATCGTAACTGTTGAGGAACTAGGAGAGAAGCTTGAATTTGGTCATTCAACCATTCATCAACACCTGCGCTAGAAGAAAAACAACCATCTTTGGTTTCAAGATGAAAGGTGTTCTTCCATCAGAATGATGCTCAGTCACCTACAGCAAGAATGACATTCCAAAGGCTGGAGCAGTTTGAATGGGAACCGATACCCCACCCAGCCTGTTCACCGGACATTGCCCCATTCGATTATCATTTATTCTGCAGTTTTCAAAATGATTTGGATGGAAAAAATATGAATTCTGTAGACAAGGTCAGAACAGTGCTGGAGAAGTGTTTTTCATCGTGGACAAATGAATTTTGGAACTGGGGCCCTGCAAGTCTACCAAATAGATAGAACTTTGTTTATCTTAATTTTGAAAAATAATATAAATATTAAAAAAAAACACATTATTTATGGGATGACCCAATATGTATGTATGTATGTATATATGGATAGATGGATGGATGGACGGATGGACGGATGGACGAACGTACGTACGTACATATGGATGGATGGATGTATGGATGGATGGATGGATGGATGGATGGATGGATGGATGGATGGATGGATGGATATGTGTTATATGTCTGCTTGTTCACAAGTGTTACTGGTAATGTGTAGGTCTGTACAACCTACTGCATGGTAAGGTGGTTGGTAACTAAACCAGCTTTCCCATGAGGCTTGTGCAGTGAGAGGGTGTTCAAAATTAGCAGGACAAAAATCAATATCATTCAACAGGATGGATGAACCCAGCATTAGTTCAACATCTAATAATTTCACAGGGACATAGAAATAAATGTGATGGTAAACAACTGCATCACAAAACCACCTCAGAATGATGGATCCCTATTTCTTGTTAAATGTCTATCTTGAAGATAGGATCATTTAGCTTGTAGTTGTCACAGCCAATGCTGGGCTGCTGAAAGGAAAGTTGTTCTACCTGAAAAGTGAATGCAGCTTTGTGCACACTTCATTCATTATAATCAATTTCATGTGCAGGAACTTCTTGGAGAACATACTTTGAAAAACGTTCTATGGCAAAGTGGTGTAGTGCAATGAACAGACCTGACATTTTTGAAGTTTATAATTGTAAATCTGCAGAATAGCAGCTTGGAATATTGATTGTACTATGGCAATGGAGAGATTAATTAGCATCTTGATTGACTGATTAACCCATTTCCAGGGATAGCACTGCTCACCTGTTAAACAAGAAGTGCTTATAAGAGGTGATTTAAACAAAGCTTGCTTAATTCTGGAACTGGCCAGAAACTCCATGAACTCTCTTTGTTCATTTCAATGATAATATCCAAGAAATTTACCACTTTCCCAGTGACTAAGTTAACTTCTGCCATTTATACAACATACATGTGCACACACACATTATATTTTACCTGGTGTGCTAATGATTTTATGAACACCCACACACACATATGTTATGCCTAAAAGTTTTAAGCATTTTTACCAAAGTTTTATGAGTTTTCTAGTTACTGTTTGTTATGTATTTATTTTATGATGTATTTTATTAGCTTCTTGCAAGCCCTGATTTGTTATAAAGTTAGTTTATACCCATATTCAAGTTTGTATATCTTGCATAATAGTTATTTGAATCTCATATGGTGAAGTAGTTCAGCTCTAAAATTAAAATTATATTAAAAACATCGAAGTGGTTCAGATTAAGGATAGGTGAGCAGTTTAGGTCAGATAAGTTTTAGTTAACTTAGGTATTTATGCTCTGTGTAAAGGATTTTGTATGCTATTATTGGTGTTTTATTGATTATGTTGATATAAATTACAGAGTAGTGTTATACTTTGCACACAACAATGGTAGCACCACTCTTAGAAATGGTCTCATATAGCAGAGTACTTTTTCTAATGCAAACCATTTTATTTCTATCACAACTGAGCAAGTTGCTCATATCACTATTTTAACTGTGTTATCAATGTAAATATTCATGTATTACTGTATATAATTTCATTACACAAAAATGAACATATATACATAATTGCATTATATGAAAATGTATCTCAATTTAAAAGCTATGCAAAACCATAGTAATTCTTTCAAACAGAATATTTGATGTTTCTGATGTTTCACAGAAAAGTGTTTTTCCCTATTCTAAAGTAAGTGATGTGTGTGTGTGTGTGTGTACATATGTATGTGTGTGTGTGTGTGTGTGTGTGTGTACGTACACATATGTACATATATATATATATATATACATGTGTATGTACATACACACACACACACACACATATTGCTTACAAGAGGAATTCTTTTTTTTTTCAACTTTAGCTAGCTGGCAGGTAGAGGATGTTCTATTAAAATAACGTGACATATGACATATTTCTCCATGCAACATATGGTGTACACAAATTTAATTGAACTACAAAGCTATACAAATTATTCTTTTGATGAAATAATCTCTTTTAATCTGTCAAACTACACATTGCTGATACAGCAAATAGGATACCTGAAATGTGTCAAACAAATTTGTATTAAAAAAAGAATAATATTTGAAAGGTTTTTTTTATCAATATATTTAGTTATTTATTTACTAATCATGTAAACTTTAATCCATAAGGAAATGTAAGAGGCTGTAGCAGTTATAAGTTCAGGTTTTCCTTATAAAACATTTTGCTTTGTATGTTAAAGTTTGCCTATGTGAAAGAAAAAAATAGGTTCTGTGTCTTAAGAAGAGTATTTAGGTGTAATAATACAATTGAACCATGGTACACATGCCCACTCGAGCAAACTTAGAAAAGAAACATGAGTGTAAAATAGTATAAAGTAAAGTAAGTAATCAGAGATAAATAAAATTAAGATGTTCTGTTGGTAAGAATGTTAACAGTACATGTAATATGCTCTAGTTCATCATCAAGAAAGTAAGAAGTGAAAAAAATAAAGAAGTGAGAAGTGAAAGAATACCTTTTGTAAGGAATGAACAGTTTATGACTGACAGTTCAATATTTTAGGAAAAATAATCAAGGTTTATGCTATAGTTTCATTACAAAAATATAACAAATAAAATAAATGAAAAATTATCTCAGCGTTTTTCCTGAAAAATTCATCATATCATGTCAATATTATTTATTTCTCTTGTTTTATAATTAGAGTTTCAATTGATGCACTTTCAACTTAAACTGTCAAAATAAAATATAATTTGGAATGAAGGCTTTTAAAATCGTTATTACAGTTTCTCTTTATACACAAACATACTCAGACACATTTATTTACACATGTATGCGTGTATACATGGTGGCACTCCGTCGGTTACGACGACGAGTGTTCCAGTTGATCTGATCAATGGAACAGCTTGATCATGAAATTAACGTGCAAGTGGCTGAGCACTCCACAGACACATGTACCCTTAACGTAGTTCTCGAGGAGATTCAGCATGACACAGAGCATGACCAGGCTGGCCCTTTGAAATACAGGTACAACAGAAACAGGAAGAAAGAGTGAGAGAAAGTTGTGGTGAAAGAGTACAGCAGGGTTCACCAGCACCCCCTGCCGGAGCCTCATGGAGCTTTAGGTATTTTCGCTCAATAAACACACACAATGCCCGGTCTGGGAATCGAAACCACGATCCTCCAACCATGAGTCTGCTGCCCTAACCACTGGGACATTGCGCCTCCCTAAGTATATGTTAAGTATATGTGGTCAATAATGTTTATCACTCTTGCACTGCTTCTATTTCATATTTAAATTTATTCTTATGATGTATGCATTGTTGGGGCGTACCAGCACATAGATTTCACACAGTATGCATATAAGCCATAGACTGGTTTTGCAATTGACTTCTATTTTGGTTTTGATAAGTGATGTTGATAAGCCACAAAAATGGCAAAACATCAATGTCCATCACTGCTGAATGGGATTTAGGATGAGTTATCTTGTCTGTCCATGATTTCCAAGTGTTTTAATACCAGGCACTTTGAGGAAGTAATCTCCAACATGCCTAATCACAACCTATCTGCAAACACACAAGCTGTGTACATCAAGTATGTATGGTTAATATATATATATATATATATATATATATATATATATTCTTTCTTTTTTTATTCTTTTACTTGTTTCAGTCATTTGACTGCGGCCATGCTGGAGCACCGCCTTTAATCGAGCAACTCGACCCCTAGGACTTATTCTTTTGCAAGCCCAATACTTATTCTATCGGTCTCTTTTGCCGAACCGCTAAGTAACGGGGACATAAACACACCAGCATCGGTTGTCAAGCAATGCTAGGAGGACAAACACAGACACAAACACACACACACGCATATATATAAATACATATATACAACGGGCTTCTTTCAGTTTCCGTCTACCAAATCCACTCACAAGGCTTTGGTCGGCCCGAGGCTATAGTAGAAGACACATGCCCAAGGTGCCATGCAGTGGGATTGAACCTGGAACTATGTGGTTGGTAAACAAGCTACCTACCACACAGCCACTCCTGCGCCTATATATTATATACATATTTCTTCTTTTATTTTTTATTTTATTTGTTTCGGTAATTTGACTGTACCCATACTGGAGCACCACCTTTAGTCGACCCCAGGATTTATTCTTTGGAAACCTAGTACTTATTCTAGTACTTAGCCGGACCACTAAGTTATGGGGACATAAACACACCAATAATGGTTTTCAAGCAACGGTTGTGGGGGACAAACACATTCACATACACATACACACACACACACACACACACACATATATATATATACTAGCAGTATCACCCGGCGTTGCTCAGGTTTGTAAGGGAAATAACTATAAAGCATTTTTAGAGAGTTATAGCCAAAAAATAGCAAAAAAATGGAAAAAAATGATGGTAAATTTTTTTTGAGATATAAAAAAGGTGAAGTTGCGTCCCCTAGACAGTTTGTGGTTCGTGTTTCTGATTCTCGACCCCATGTCGAATTTATCGTTCTTTTTCAGAACTGGAGGAACTTTTCAAAATTTTCGCTGCGTTAGTTTTGAATTATGACATTGGGCTATGTGTGTGTCAAGTTTCATCAGAATCGGTTGAAAGCCGTGGTCAGGGTGAGGGTACAAGCAAACAGACACACAGAAACACGCACAGACAAACTGCCGTTTATATATAGAGAGATATATATATATATACACATGACAGGCTTCTTTCAGTTTCCGCCTACCAAATCCACTCACAAGGCTTTGGTCGGCCCAAGGCTATAGAAGACATTTGCCCAAGGTTTCATGCAGTGGGACTGAACCTGGAACCATGTAGTTGGTAAGCAAGCTACTTACTGCACAGCCACTCCTGTGCCTGTATATATATATTATATATAGTGAATCCAAACAAAGAAGAACAAACAAGAAAAACAATAACGCGAGGACATGGTACAAGTACTGTATTATTGGACACTCAGGAAAGGAAGGAAAGAGGATTTAACGTTTCAAGCAAAGCGCTTCTTCAGAAATCAAGGAAAGACCAAAGGAAGGGAAGACAGAGGAAGAAAATTGCCAACAATACACACATGGTTACATTATATTATATATATATATATTTGCCATCTAAATATGACTAACCACTAAGGGTGGATGTTACTGTAGCTTGTAGCCCCAGGAGAACATCTTCTCCAGCTGGCTATTGACACACTTTCTGTGCCCTATCAGTATTTGCAAAGGGAGGTCATCCTTCCCTCGTCAACCTAAGTGATACACACAGACTTCAGTTTCTGGGTATTGACCCGTCATCAGCGCATGACAATCACCTTTCTCTTTATTATAGGCACAATGGCCTGACTGAAGAGGGTACATATAACAAAAATACAGAAAGGATGATATGAAATGAAATATTAACAATGAATTAAATGAAATGGCTTACAAGCCCCCCCCCAAAGCTCGCAGTTTCATTTACAATTATGGTTATACTATCTGGGGTGTTCGTCAGTAATGTAAATGAGTAATTCATCTTGCTCTATAACTCCGGGCAAACTGTCATATCGAACATAATGCGCTATGGTTACAGCTGTATCTGAAAACAAATTTATTAATTTATTTACCGTCTCTTTTTCCATTATTACAGCCTTTATTTGCTTAGCTTATATCCTCGGGTTCAATTTCACTCTCGTTTGATTTTTCATTATCGCTAATTTTTTCTCAATTTCTTTATCTTCTGTGTACAATATTACAGCTCTGAGATTCTTTCCTTTTGGTCTTCCTCCTTCCTTGCATACTTTCAGACATTCTTCCACTTTTGCTGACCATTTTTCCCATTTCTCTCGCCTTGAACCTTCACTCACTTTAGTTGCTGTATCTCTCCCTTTGTGTGTTCGATCCTCTACTCGTCAGCATACTTCTTTTTAGTTTTTTTCTTTTTTTGGTTTTGGGTGGTAATTCCACCCGTATTAACTTTCTATCCTCTTTTTCTTCTGTTCTTTCCTCTTCTTTCTCCTTCACTAACTCGTCGTCACTTTCCATATTATCTCCTAAATCCTCTGTCAAAGCTCTTATTGCTTCCTCCAGTGTTATCTTCTTCTCTTGTATTTCTCCTTGAGGACACACATCCTCCATGTGCCCTCTGCTCTTACATTTATAAAACACTGGAGGTCTCCCCTCCACCACAACTCTCAGTGGTGTCTCATTGAGGAACACCAACTCCTCCGGGATGTTATACAAATCTGGCATGGTTATGTGGACTAAAGCTTCCACTGCATAACCCCACTAGTTTATTTCATTCGAATTTTCCACCTTAAGTATGTCCACGTTCTCCTTG
This sequence comes from Octopus sinensis, assembly GCF_006345805.1. Classification (NCBI taxonomy): domain Eukaryota; kingdom Metazoa; phylum Mollusca; class Cephalopoda; order Octopoda; family Octopodidae; genus Octopus; species Octopus sinensis. Next base: position 15,384,258 of record NC_043015.1, on the reverse strand, counting down.
CAGTTGTAGATTATTGCAGCTACTATTCTTTCGGTATCAAGTTCCAGTGGGATTTTGCTTATTCGTATCCTCACCACTCTTTTTCCACAATAACTAGGGAGTAAAACCCATTTTTCAGATCTCAACACTGTCGTTGCGTTCCTTTTCACTTCATCTTCATTTTCGAAGCGAACGTCTACCGTAGTGTATTTTCTACCTCTATTGTAGAAGGTAGTTCTTCCTTTAATTTCTTGTAGATATTTTTCAATCTCTTCTACTTCTGCTACTTCTATTCTTTTTGAGATCACATTCCATGTTCTGTATGTTATAGATTTTTTCTCCGCTTTTTTCACTTCATCTTCAGGTGCTGTAACCCTCAGACAGTCTCCTTCCTTCTTGAAGCTGTCGTAGTATTTCCTCAGATTTTCTTTCTCGATAATTATTTCTTTTAACTGTAATTCGTTTGCAGCCAGGCTTTTGCCTGCTGCTCCCGCATAAGTCTGGGCTTGCATACCCAACAAAGAATTCAACAATTCAACACGACGCAACAGTTTTCAACAACAATAATCAAAAAAATTCAACTCACAACCACAAATCCGAAAAACCGACACAAACACTTTCGTGCACGACAATCACCGGTTTATGATGGAAGGGTCCCAATGCAAATACATATATCCTTTTTCCAGTGACTTTTCATCACTGATCTTGAAAAAGTGTATACAAGCAATAATAAATCTCTGAACGAGGTATAGACAGTAACTGCACAACAATGTGAAGTATATTTGCCATCTAAATATGGTTAACCACTAAGGGTGGATGTTACTGTAGTTCCAAGAGAACATCTTCTTCAGCTGGCTATTGACACACTATCTGTGCGTATCACTTAGGTTGACGAGGGAAGGATGACCTCCCTTTGCAAATACCGATAGGGCACAGAAAGTGTGTCAATAACCAGCTGGAGATGTTCTCCTAGTGCTACAAGCTACAGTAACATCCACCCTTAGTGGTTAGCCATATTTAGATGGCAAATATACTTCACATTGTCATGCAGCTACTGTTTATACCTCGTTCAGAGATTTATCATATATATATATATATATATATATATATACACACACACACACGCGCACACACACATATGTATATATATATATTTATTTATATATGTATGATATTTTATTTTCATTGAAACTCTTAATGTTTTTTTTTCTGTAGGTTTATTTGCCCATCCAAAGCCAGTTGGAGGATTAATACACCTTAAGGAGAGTGATGAATCAATAGAAAACTACATGACTCAACTCGATGAATTCCTGGAAGGTCAGTTCATTTTACTATTTTAGAATTTCTGCCTTCTATTATTTGTTTATTTCAGCTTCCAAAAGAAGGAAAAAAGCAACAAAACTAAATTTCTGAATGGCTTATTCATAACCATAACAAAATAATTAAAGATCTGTGTAGTATTTTGCATAGACTTGTTTCTTTTTTAAAGTGAAAGAAAAGATTTCTACCATCTTAATATGAATGTTTCTTCTCTTCATATCTTTCTCTCTCTCCCTCTCACGCACACAATACATATGTGTGTATGCATATATGTATGTATGTATATATGTGTGTGTGTGTGTGTGTGTGTGTGTGTGTGGTGTGTGTGTGTGTGTGTGTGTGTATGTGTGTGTATGTATGTATGAGTTTCTCATTCATTCTTTAAATGTTCTTTATGCACAAAAGTATGCATATCTCACGCTGGTTTGATATCACACCAGTATGACCATGTGGGTAAGGCATACATGAACTATTGGAATTTCATTGCTGATAACTAGTTTTAATGTAATGTCTATTGTAAAACCTGCAAGTCACATGGAGGATTGAAGTGCAATTTAAACATTCTCAATAAACAAGCAGAAAAAGGAGCCAATGTTGAAACTGAGACATTGCTGCCATTTATCAGGATTCAAAAGCCATTTCAGATTTTTGGGAAAATATTTGCAGATGGAAGTGCTACCAGTTGAGAGCTCTAGACACTGGATGCTAGCAAGTTTATAGGGTCATCAGGGGAGAATGCGCACCATTTTGGGGCCTTTTTCTCAACATCATTGCACACCAGCCCACCTCACTGAAATGAAGTCCCACTTGCTAGATCAACTGGTTATTAGGTTTTGCTCAATATTCTTCTAATCATTGCTCATCATTTCTTTTTAACCAAATCCAGTGACTTGCCTTCCCCCACTGTAGTTTGGATATCACTCATGGTGGTATTTGCTTTACAATGAATTAGAACTAGCGACAACAACAGTCGCCTCACTCTGTGACCAGCGAATCCTCCACCAATGAATTCAAGCAATTATAGCTACAAGAACAGGTCAAGCTCTGAAGGAGCAGATGACCATCATGTTTGAATGTATCCCTAAATTTGTATGCCGGACTCTATCTAAAAATACTCTATCTAAAAATGTTCTGTAAAGAACTAATTTTTACAACTTCATGGATTTGACAACTCTTAATTAAATCAGTCTAACTAGATTACTACATTACTAATCAGTAAGACTAATTGTTAAGTGTTTCAGTAGTGTCAGTTCATCTAATCTACTTCTATATCTTGAGTTCATGACCATATTTCTAATGAAATGTATTATTTCTATTTTCTATTGAGTTTGAAAATAATCAAAAATTTGGAGGGATTTAGAATGTATCTAAACATGGGAGTTGGAATATATCTTAAAAGATTTTTACATAAAATTATGATGGAAAGTTTTGATTTAAATATGAACATTATCAAATGAGAGAGTTGCTGTTATATGGCCGCAACAGCCACAGACTGGTTGCTATCAAAAGATTTAATCAATAATGCACTTTGTTCTGGAGATGAAGGAATTTTTTCCAATATATATTAATTTTCTTTTCTTTTGTAGCTTACAAGGAGGAGAAACAAGCAACTGACAAGTTTATAAAATGCCATGGTTTAATGACATGCAGTCCATTTGTGGATAAAGTGTGCCGATTTCCCCTTAAAAGGGCTGGGGATCTATGTGTCAAGGGAAATACTTTTGGATACAACCCAAGTGAAAACCAATCCCCATGTCTAGTACTTACTTTACGCTTGGTAAGGAGTGTATTTCATTTTTATTGTTATTATTGTAAAAATTCAGTTTTGTGTTTAAAATAAATGTAAGTTTAGTATTGAGTTTTAGTATGTGAAAGAAGCAATCTCATCTCTACACATCAAAAAGTAACAACTTTCCTCTTTTCAGATTCTGAATTCTGAATCAAAGTTGATTGAATGAAAGGGTTAAGAAAAAATTGCACCTACACATCTCTGCTAGAAGAGATGTCAGTGATTTTTGTATAAAATGTGAAATGTATAAATGTGTCAGCTAGTTTCTATGCAGATAAAAAACAAATGTAGAAGATTTATGTGGGTGTGACTTATAGTTTTTGGCATTAGGTATACTTTAAATTGGGAAGCAAATCAATCAGATTATTGACATAACCAGAAAACATTGTAGAATAATTAAACCCAGGCATAAAAACTAATGTGCCATTCCTGTTTTTATGATTGTAGAGTGAGATTTGAGGGAGATTTTGATGCTATTTTAAGCAGGTTGAGCAACTGCACAAACGCATCGTCCTTTGTGAGATTGATGTGGTTGATGTTCAACCTGAATATATGTAGGTTGGTCCCTGCAGAAAAATCATATGTTGTGTGAATTCCAAGGGGTTTCAACATGAGGAAGAAGAACTAGACAAAATGTTTAGCAGGTGGTGAGGCACTGTAAGGTTGAAAAAAAAAGGGGGATGAAAGATGGGAAGATTAAGTGGCCTGAGGCAGGGCAGGCTCAAGGTACTGGAGTGCCATGTGCTAGGGGGTGCCAAGGAGGGTGTAACAAAGACAAGGGAATTTCCATGACTGTGAGCTTGTACATGCCAAAGTTCAGCTTGCCCAGGGCACCAACAGCCCTAGGTAGAGGTATGCAGACATTTGTTCAGAAGAGCAGGGACAGTTGTAGTAACAAAAGAAGAGGTAGAGATGAAAGTAAGAACAGCATATCTCTAAGCTAGAAATTGGAGGATGTTGGTGAGTGAATACTTGCCAATCAGTCCCAAATTGCAGGAGGTTGTGAGAGATTGCTAGGCCAAGCTTTTATAGAGGCTTTGTTAGGTCTAAGTATGAAATGTTCTTGATTTTGGAAGGGGAGATATACATTTGTTTCTTGGATATGAATTGAGATTGAGTGTTTGTATTACTGAACCAAGCTGGAATATCATGCCTCCCCACCATCCATCCATACAAACTTTAATAATGTTTTAAAATTCTCCATTTATGGAAGCAGTATATGCTTAGCTTTACATGTTTAGGAGTATAGAAGCAGAAGTGAAGACAGAGTAAAAGATTGTCTTCATGTGGTTATTGTGCTGAAGGAGAAACTGACTGATGTGGCTGAACCTTCAGTTGATAAAATGTGAATTGAAGACCTTACTGACGTAACATGTTGCAAAGTTATAGTTTGACAAGAAGCAAGAAGGTTTCTGAGCCAAAATGATAAAAATGCAAGCTGAGAAAATGTCTTAGTCCAGAGTGTTTTTATACCTGATATAGTTACAGGTTTTGTTGATGCCAATGCCACCAAATTTCCCAAAGGCAAGAGACCTCTAGAGAGTTACATAGCAGAGGAACTTACTGAATGATAAAAAAATTGGGAAATGTTTCAGAAGAGACTAAAGAATTCTGAGGGAGATATAAGCTCTCTCTGAAGTGCCTAGTTGGATTGGCAAAACTGTTAGGGATGCAAGAATATGTAAATACTAACAGTAAATACTAATATGTAAATACTTCAGAAAGCAAACATTGTTTCAGTTTCTGCAGTAGCAGCATAGTGGTAGAAGTGTGATAATCCAGTGAAGCTGAGTACATAGAAGTCAATAAGGATAACCACTTTGAGGAAATGTGAAGTAGGATATCTTTAAAGCAAGATGTAAGATATGTAGAAGCTAACAATGATTGAAAACATTTGGCGTACGGTAGAGATAACAAATGAAATTAGAGAAATTGTGAGAAGAAACTGGGAGCCATTTGTACAGTATATTACAGACTTTTAGGCTCTTCTTTGCTCAAACTGATCAAAGAAGATGCTGGAATTACTAGCATTAAGTAATACATAGCTGTAGAGCTGATACATAAAAAGATGTAATCTGGGCAGTGAAAATTAAAAACGTTACATATATTATCTAGTTTTAATTACTGCATGGTTGATTACACTTTTTTTTTCCATTTATTCCTTGTAATTATTTGTGTTTCTTACATTTTTAAGAATTTTAAGAATAAGAAAGGAGTTTTAGATTTAACACAAATTCCAAGAGAAAAAGAAGAATTAATTTGGAGAATTTTGTCAAGTATCTCTTTACTGTAGACTCTAATCCAGGAGAGATTGAAGAGAAAAAATACTACACCTATGTTTTAAATGGTTAAAACAGGAGTTAGAATAGACTCAGTAAGAAATTTCAAGGAGAAATTCTCTCAATCAAAACTGGAGAGGGTTATGGTATTGGTCTGCTGCACTTTCAAGAACAAAGATTCAACCAGAAATATAGACTGAAATAACTTGATATACCTCCACCCATACACTTGTATATGGGGAAAAGAAATACAAGGAGGACAAGAAGAGACACTGGAAATTGTGTGGATCTGTCACTTTTGTATTGCAGTATAGACAGGAAGTTAAAACACATTTGATGAAGAGACCATTTGGTTTAAGGAAACAGGGTCATTTGCAAGACCTATTGACCTCCAAAGGCTACAAGATCATATCAAGACTGCACACAGTTGAAGGCAGTGAGGCAAAGGATATGAGACTGATGGTACTGAGAAGAAGGCCTAATTGTTACACATGTAACAGTAAAAATCACTTGAGAGATTATTTCCTCCAAAGAAACAGAAAAACTAGGAAAGGAAATTAGAAAGAAAGCCCCAGTTTCAAGAGCACTATCAATCACAGCTTTGGTAATGTTGGATATCACCTCATCTTTATCTTGGAAATAAGTGAGTAGCCACCCAGTCTCCTGACTGTAGCAACCAGCAGCACCACTCCATCAGCATGTGATGAAAGAAAAGTAATGGTTCTGAAGAAAAATACTCAACCACATAACTACAAACACCAGGAACTCTCTTAACTCAAAAAGTCTTGTCACTTTGTTAGTGATGGGCTTGAACTCTCTCAAGAAGAACTTAAATTAATCTCAAAGAAAAACCATACAAACGCATACACACAAGGTGGTAATGATTTGAGGAAGTTGCAGTCTCTTTACTTATAGCTGGTCTTGCTTCATAAAACTTGATATCAAAAATATAACTGTATTTTAGTAAGATAAATATCTAAAATAGAAATGTATTTTAAGATATTAATAACTGACTTTGGTTTAACTTATAATGTTTAACAATCATTTATGTCTTACCTTTGAACACTTTCATAAACTATGGATATATTGCATGTTATGCAACATGAAAAAAATGAAAAGAAAATATATACATAAATGTTATTTTAGCAGTTTAAATTTTTAATATAGTTTTATAAAGAAGAGTAAATATAGACACGTCAGTAATAATTCAAAGATTATTTAAAATTGACTTTCTTCTTTATTATTATTCCAATATTCACTGCATAAAAAAATATTTACGTGGTTACCTGATGGATGATGAAACTCTCAGATGCAGTACAATCAATGATCAGTCCAGCTTTTGAATATAACTATTAGAATCTACATTTTTGTACTGGGTTCCCTATTACTGAAAATGATTTTATTCCCCATATAAACATGTGGTTGACAAATTTGCTTTGTAGCCACATGGTCCTAGGGTTCAGTCCCACTGCACCCCACAAACTGAGTTATTTTCAACTACAGCACTGTTTTGACTAATACTGTGTGTATGAATTTGGTAGGTGGAAACTATTAAGTGGCAACCTATTCTGTATACATACACATATTATGTTTGTGTGTGTGTGTGTGTGTGTGCACGCATGCATGTGTGTGTGTATGTACCTGTGTGTGTGTGTGTGTGTGTGTGTGTGTGCACGCATGCATGTGTGTGTGTATGTACCTGTGTGTGTGTGTGTGTGTGTGTGTGTGTGTGTGTGAGTATGTGTGCGTGTATAAATATGTTTGCTTGGCATTTGGTACTAGTGGATATTTACTACTGAGGAAGCTAAAAGAAAGCCAGAATCCCAGATTAAGGAATGCTACTTGCCACTGCCACTACTGGTCTCTATTGCTGTTCAACAGTTTGTAACTACATTAAGTATATATACAGATTACACACACACACATATATCTATGAAGAGATAGATAAATAGACAAGACAAATAGATGGATGGATGGTTGGATGGATGGATGGATGGATGGATGGATGGATGGATGGATGGATGGATAGATGGATAGATAGATAGATAGATAGATAGATAGATAGATAGATAGATAGATAGATAGATAGATAGATAGATAGATAGATAGATAGATAGATAGATAGATATACAGACAGACAAGCAGATAGATTAATGAATATCATACCAACAAATTATGTTAGACTTTTTTGTGTAAAGGTACTAATGCCATGCATTTAACAGATGGGGTTGTTAAGTTGAACAATGCTAAAAAAACAATAACTGTTACAGAAGTTCTTTGTGTAAAGCTTTTCAGAAAAGAGAAAATGTTATTACTGCCCAACCATGGCATTTAAGAAACTAATTAAAGGAATGAGCAGAAGGATTTTGTGTCCACTCCCCACTATCATGATATGATACTGCTCTTGTGGCAAGCAAACTTAAAGAGATCACATACACTCCAAACCAAACCCTCCAAAAAAGATAATGCCATCACAATGTGATCTGGTTTACATCCTTTCTTTTCTTCATGTAAATGTTATCATCTAATTTTAAGTTAGGTGATACACATTTCTCCACAAACATAGGTATAGAAAGTATGACCCTAATGACAGGATAGGGGGTTGTATTCAGCTCATCTTGGAAGCATTAACTACTATAAAAGGCATCACTAGGAATATTACTTGTCACATGGTGAAGCCTGTGCCAAATCTAGACAAATCAAGAATCAGGCCTCAACCTACTAGGAGTTGAAAGATTGAATATAAATATAATAAGTCAGATGGTATTTATTGCACATTCTAAGAAAGCACAAGAATGATTGAATCTAGGATTATCCCCACTACTCTTAAAACAATAAACTGGCAGAAGAAAGTTACATAGAAAACATTACATGGTTTAAGCCCCTTCTTGCTTTTTTGGAATTAATGTAGTCTCAGATTATCCTGAAATTTTCTATAGGGCTTTGGAGAAGCATTGAACTCCTAGTAAGCATAGTAAAATCTTTAATGGGTATACAGAGAAGTTTGTGTATTCTATAATGCTTACTTTAGCTAGTAAGATAGCAACTGTTAACGATAAATTAAATAGGTTTAATAATAAGGTGTGTACTTTTAATTTCCCTCTCTTAGCAACAGCAATAATACAAATGCAATATCCAGTGTCTCTTCAGATAGTAATCCTAATAGTATGTGTAACTATGGGGATCAAAATATATGCCCTTCAAATAACCAATTGCTTAGAAATAATTTAGTTCATAAATGTTCTGTTAAAACAGCAGATAAAGTTCATTATTGCAGAAGTGCCATATCTAAATTCAAATTTAGATTTCCTTATCATATACATCTCTTTTATAATAAAAGGAAAGCTCTGAGCATCTTCCAAACTAAATTTATCTTGGATCTCAAAAAGAGCAATAATGACTACTCAATTTTATGGTCAGTTATATCCATACATCACTCCCATACACAGAAGGTGGCTGTAATTTATGCTCAATGGAAGCTCTTGAAATTTTCAGGTATAGATCAGCTGTAATTAACAAGCATAACAAATTATTATGCTTGTTTCCAAACAATTCAATAAAACTTTCTTGAAAATTCCATTTAACTAACATACCTAATTTTAACAGAGTCAGAGATAGCATTCTTATTCTTTGTGTTTCTCCAGCATTATAACAGGTGATTGTATAAAAAGTGTTATCTATATCTTAATAGCATCCTGCTTAAATTTTTCCTGTATGATCAATAACTTATTTTTTAATGATTTTATTTAATTTCAACCCTAATTAGTTTAATATCAGGCAATAACTCCTATGGTGGTCTTATAGCTTTAGTCTGTACTTTTATTCTTTTTATTACTTGTCCTCATTACTTGTTTTCTTTGTTTTAAATCTTATCAATATCTCCATATTCTCTTTACATTTTTATTCTTCCTATCAATGGTACTTCTAAGAATATAGTAATAAACTGTATGGGGAGTGTGATGAGAAGGTTATAATAATAATACATGAAAGCATAAAATTTATATAAAATTTATTTTTTTGATATAAAATCATGCAGCAATATATGAATCTAATATAAAAATGCAAAAAATATTTATATGTACATACATAATTACTAACATGCATACACATATATGCATGTATAATACATACATGTACATACATCAACATGCATATTAAGAAAATTATTAAAAATGATGAAAAGTAATACTTTGTAATAATTAATAAAAATTGTAGTAACTCCATGACTGCAATAGAAACAAGATTAAATTAAAATCGCCATCTGTATATCATACTAAATTTATATACACTGTTGAAAGGTATGATGCTATAATTTCATTTTAGAGAAAGTTTTCTTTTACACCTTGCTTTTTAAACATGTCTGTGAAGATAGATAGATGGACAGACAGATGGACAGATGGACAGACAGATGGACAGATGGACAGACAGATGGACATATTAACTGAGGTGCTGAGTTGATACATTTGTGAATTAGTTGTAAATAAATTTATATGTATTGATTAATAAGCATATTTTTAACCTCACACATGACATCAAAGTTAAACCAGGGATTTCTCACTTCAGAACATTGAAGAACCACTCACCTGGTTTTACAAGTTCATTAAAAGTGTTTACTTCATTCAAGTTACAGGGAATGAGAAAGAGAGGAGGAGAGATAGAGAGAATTGCTAATGACTCTAAAAATTATGAAGAACAGCTGGCACTATACTAATTTTGCACATCAGTGAATTTGCTGACAATGTTTATTTACTAAAGTACTTTTTATAGATTACAGTTGAATGGATACTCTCTCTTTACTCTTTTACTTGTTTCAGTCATTTGACTGCAGCCATGCTGGAGCACCACCTTTAGTCGAGCAAATCAACCCCTAGGACTTATTCTTTGTAAGCCTAGTACTTATTCTATCGGTCTCTTTTGCCGAACCGCTAAGTTACGGGGACGTAAACACACCAGCATTGGTTGTCAAGCGATGCTGGGGGGGGGGGGACAAACATATACACATACATATATATATATATATATACATATACATATATACGACGGGCTTCTTTCAGTTTCCATCTATCAAATCTACTCACAAGGCTTTGGTCAGCCCAAGTAGAAGACACTTGCCCAAGGTCACACACAGTGGGACTGAACCCAGAACCATGTGGTTGGTGAGCAAGCTACTTACCACACAGCCACTTCTGCACTTATATTGAACATTTTCCTGGATTCGTTCAGATAATTTTATTCTATGTGCATTAATGACATCAAGCCTTTTGGGGAATGCTATTTCAAATAGGCTAAGCACTGTTTCTTGGCTGTGAGGTTTATATTTTACCAGCTTAAGAATACAGAAAGTTAAGTATTGCTTCTATGGAGTGTTGTTGTTGGTCAATGAATATCAACTTGAATTAAAATTTTATAATTACCAATTTCCAAGAGGTCACCCAACAATGCACTTCAAGTGCAGCTGACAACAGATGACAATCAAATCAAACAGGTATTTTATCCACATTAAACTGCAGCTACCAGCCCAATAATTTTGTCCACTTTTGTATAAACCTAGTTTGACATTAATTTCTCATGTATTTCTTGAGCTTACAAAGCAATACATATCTAACATGATTTTTCAAAGACTATTTTAATTAAGACTTAATTATCTAGTATTTTCACAGATACCTATGTCCAATGATAGACATCTGGCTAAATGTTTCTGGAGATGTTTGACTCCAATAGAAGATCATATATTTAAATTTTTTACACTTCTTTAACCACATTGATTGAGTTTGTTATGTAATTAATATAATGATTTTTTTTTCCAGCCTCAAGAACTGAGACCAATTCCATTTTCTGAAAATGACACAAATTTTCCAGTGAATTTAGAGGAAATGCTAGACATTGAACCATGGACATTACCTGTAACGTGTCAGGGAAATGTAAGTATTTATTATCATAACCACAAACATTCATAAGCAAATTAGTATAACCCTAATAAAATTACCTACAAGATACTATCTGGTCACTTGACTTTCTAGAAATACAAGCAAAACCTCTCTTATATTACAATCTACAATCTTAAATAAGAACTGGCATGGCAAGAAGCTTGCTTCCCAGCCACATGGTTCCAGGTCCAATCGCACTGTATGGCACCTTGGGCAAGTGTCTTCTACTATAGCCTCAGGCCAACATATATATATATATATTATATACATATATATATATATACATATATTATATATATACACACACACATATATATATATATATACACACACACACACATATATATATATATATATATATATATATATATATATATATATATATATATATATATATATATATGTATGTATGTATGTATGTATATATTCATGTTTGTGTGTGTCTGCGTTTATCCCCCTGCCATTACTTGACAACTGATGTTGGTGTGTTTTCGTCCTTCAAGCTTAGTGGTTCGGCAAAAGAGACCCATAGAATAAGTACTAGGCTTACAAAGAATAAGTCCTGGAGTCGATTTGTTTGAGTCAATTTGTGCTCCAGCATGGTCACAGTCAAGTGACTGAAACAAGTAAAGAATAAAAGAATAAAAGAATACAACTCTAGAAAAAATGTACCTCAACAAAATTCCTTCTAACCCATGTGAGTATGGGAAGGTGAGGAGCTATATGAAACCTTGAGTAAGTGTTTTCTTTTATAGCCCTGGGCCAATCAAAGCCTTGTGAGTGGATTTGGTAGGTGGAAACTGAAAGAAGCCCATCATATGTGTGTGTGTCTTTGCATCTGTGTGTCCCCCATCACCACTTGACAATGTTGTTGGTGTGTTTACATCCCCATAACTTAACAGTTCAGCAAAAGACAACAATAGAATAAGTACCAAGCTTTAAAAATAATAAAAAAGGCCTGGGGTCGATTTGTTTGTCTAAAACCCTTCAAGACAGTGCCCCAGCATGACCACAGTCAAATGACTGAAACAAGTAAAAGATAAAAGATAAGCACATACATTTATGCCAAACAACAACAGTTACAATTATTATAATAAACTAATGAATTTTAGATAACCTTTCAATTAACACATCATATTAACATGATATACTTTGTTTTACTGTAAAGAGTATTTCAAGTTGTTTTAATCCATCTCATTAGTTTCATGTCAAATCATCTCAACTTTCTTTGATGCTTTAGCATGTAAACTAATCATATCTGGCTCAAATATTCTTCTTGTTTTATGTTCAAACCCAGCCAGATCTGGTTTCTCACAACCACCCTACAATGTCATTCTAAAATTAAACAATCACATCATCAATAACTTGAAGCTTAAAGATAATGCATTATTAATTTAAAACAATGTGAATGAATAAGTATTACATTTCATAGAAGAATCTGAATGCTAAAGGGTTAAATTGAAGTTTAGGCCTCACTCAAAGAGCATGTGACAGCAGATATAAGAAGATGAGATGAGAGACTGCTAAAGATATTCCAAACTGTACATCAGCTTCCTTGATCAGATGCTTGGATTTTAAACCTAAATACTCTTTACATCATGACTAAGTATGGTTGCATGTATATAATAACTATTTAAATGTTTGTTTATTTTCTGAAATTATACTTCATTTTGGGCTGTTTTATCTTTATTTTAGACCCCAGTGGATCAAGATAATATGGGTGAAGTGATTTATAAACCTATGGCTGGTTTCCCTCTTTATTACTTTCCATACCATGGACAGGAAAATTACTTGTCCCCTCTGGTTTTCATCATGTTCAAAGGAATCAAAAGATCAATGGCTGTGACAATTACATGTTCAGTGTGGGCTTCCAACTTCAGAGAAGGATCCTATCAAACTACTTTTAGCTTACTTTTGGACTGAAAAAAAAAATCATTGATTAAAAAAAAATGACTATCATAAACAAGATTATCAAGGATCTATCAACTTTGCACCTGGTTTGCTATTCTAACAATAGCATTTCAAGTGTTCAAAACGCATCCATTCCAACTGTTTCTAATTTAGTACCATGTAGTGTAAGCTTCTGTGACAACAAGAGATGTCAGAAAAGAGAGCAAAAACAGGTAAATTCTGGGCCATTTAACTCCTATTGAGACACACAGTGCCTCAACTTGACTAGTAACAAGTCTATTTATCAACTGGTATACCTGCAACATACTACTGGCATCTTGTTATACTTTAACCATAAAACCCTATCCAAGTATACCATTATCTCATTGTTTCTCATTCCACTCCTTTTTCGGTGCCAATAGCTTTCTTCTAACTGGAACTTTGCAATACATATGTTTGTTTTTGATTTTCTCATTCTTTTTGTTTCATTCTGACTTAATACACACATTTCCAAAAATTACATATATTAATTTTCATGCAATTACACACAACAGGATTTCTCTATAATTTTATTATTTTTTTCTCTCTATCAGATTTAAATAATCAAAGATATCAGTATCCTTTCAGTTGCTGGAATTCTTAGGGGATCAAAAGCCACTGAAAATCAGTTGACAGAAAGATGCTATCAATTATCATTTACATTTGGACACTATTCTGTTAATGATCTAGTCATTAAATAATTCTTTAATTCTTTAATTTATAAAGGCTAACAGCTAATAAGTTTCAGAAAACTACAATATTATCAGAGGTTTTATTAGCATTTATTTGTTACTTTACCTAAGACAGTTGCTGAAATTTCCCTGCCATCACTACTGAGATGCTCCATCCCATATGTCTGCAAAGCACTAAAGCTATACTTATACCATTACCTCTGGTGTTACTGGGATGCAAATCATTCATGAGATATGTATCATTTCATCATAATATAATTGTCTATGCAAACCTTCCTAACATATAATATGAGTTCCCTAGTCATGTTCACAAGAATTAATAGCTGATGTCTAACACAAATATTACAGCTAACTCGAAAGGATAACATTGAAGCTACCACACATGACTTTTCCAACTTTTTATTCTCCACTGGTAATTGAAAAGAATTGTAGCGTAATAGAGCTCAACCTAGTTTTCATGACATCAAACTTTCTCCA